>NC_091156.1:1226624-1439124 GCF_040958095.1 Procambarus clarkii
GGGGGGGGTTGCCAGGGGTATAGGGGGTGATATCAGGGGAGAGTGGGTGTCAGCTGTGGGAGGTTGTTGTCGGGGGTATGGAGTGATGTTAGGAGTAGGGGGTGATGTCAGGGGGTAGGGGGTGGTGTCAGGGGAGGGTGGGTTCCACTCTCACGCCAAAGACAATATTGACTCTCGGGTTGGATGTCTCGGAGAAGATAAAAAACGGAAAGCGAAAACGAATAGGACAAAGAGAAGATAATGAAGATGAGCAACAACAGCAGCAACATCAACAGCAACAGCATCAGGAGCAACAACAGCAGCAACAGCAACAACAACAGCATCAGGAGCAACAACAGCAGCAACAGCAACAGCATCAGGAGCAACAACAGCAGCAACAGCAACAGCAGGAGCATCAGGAGCAACAACAGCAGCAACAGCAACAACAACAGCATCAGGAGCAACAACAGCAGCAACAGCAACAGCATCAGGAGCAACAACAGCAGCAACAGCAACAGCAGGAGCATCAGGAGCAACAACAGCAGCAACAGCAACAACAACAGCATCAGGAGCAACAACAGCAGCAACAGCAACAGCATCAGGAGCAACAACAGCAGCAACAGCAACAGCAGGAGCATCAGGAGCAACAACAGCAGCAACAGCAACAACAACAGCATCAGGAGCAACAACAGCAGCAACAGCAACAGCATCAGGAGCAACAACAGCAGCAACAGCAACAGCAGGAGCATCAGGAGCAACAACAGCAGCAACAGCAACAGCAGGAGCATCAGGAGCAACAACAGCAGCAACAGCATCAGGAGCAACAACAGCAGCAACAGCAACAGCAGGAGCATCAGGAGCAACAACAGCAGCAACAGCAACAGCAGGAGCATCAGGAGCAACAACAGCAGCAACAGCATCAGGAGCAACAACAGCAGCAACAGCAACAGCAGGAGCATCAGGAGCAACAACAGCAGCAACAGCAACAGCAGGAGCATCAGGAGCAACAACAGCAGCAACAGCATCAGGAGCAACAACAGCAGCAACAGCAACAGCAACAGCATCAGGAGCAACAACAGCAGCAACAGCAACAGCAGGAGCATCAGGAGCAACAACAGCAGCAACAGCAACAGCAACAGGAGCAACAACAGCAGCAACAGCAACAGCATCATCAGTAAACAAGAAGGAATATTAAGCAGGATTAACCTGATAACAATAATATACAACAACAACAATTATTATTATTTTGATGATGATACTCAAGAAGAAAGGAAGACGATGAGAAACAAACAGACTCTCCAATCCGTGAAGGAGGCAGAGCAAAAAGTTCAGTAAAAGGGTAAGAGAGGAGAAAGAAAATGGAAGATGGTGTTCAACAGAGCAGCAAGAGGTTCGTCAAGTGGAGAGACCGGTCAGTAAATATATATATAAAACATTGCTTGAGTCTTGTGACTCTGGGTTCACCAGCAACAATTCAAGAAAAATGATGCAACAACTCTGGGGGGTGAATTATCAGCCCATTCCTCACCCCACCTGGATTGTCCCTGGAGGAGGTTTTGGGAGTTCAGTTTCCCACGCCCGACCCGAGGCCAGGCTCGACTTGTGGGAGCTTGGTCCAACAGGCTGTTGCTTGGAACGGTCCGCAGGCCCACACATCCATTACAACCCGGTTGGTCCGACGCTTCTTTCAGGAAAAAAAAAGTCTAGTTTTTTTCTTGAAGATTTCCACTTTCGTTCCTGCAATATTTCCTATTGCATTACATGTTGCTTTCCTACTATGGACAAATTGATTGTGTTTAGTACCCTGTATTCTGTTTAAGGTCCTCATTATTTCAATACCTAAGTACCTGGAATTTATCACTGTTCAACATCATGTTATTGTCTGCTGCCCAATCGAAAACTTAATAAATATCAGCTTGTAGTTTTTCAATGTTTTCTATACAAGTAATTTTCATGTTGATTTTCGTGTCATATGTAAATGACAAGAAGCTATGACTTGTATTTTTGTCCGTATCTGATATGAGAATAAGGAAAAGCAGTGGTACAAAGACCATGCCCTGTGGTACAGAGTTTTTAACTGTATTTGGATTCGATTATATTTGGTTGATTCTTATTCTTTGCGTTCTGTTTGACCAAAAAAATTTAAGCGCCCTCCCTGCACCCACCAAGCACCCTCCCCTTCACTTCCCCTCATCCCCTCCAACCCCTTTCTCTCCCTCTACCCACCAAGCACCCTCCCCTCCCTTCCTCCCATCCCCTCCTACCCCTTTCTCTCCCTCTACCCACCAAGCACCCTCCCCTCCCTTCCTCCCATCCCCTCCTACCCCTTTCTCTCCCTCTACCCACCAAGCACCCTCCCCTCCCTTCCTCCCATCCCCTCCTACCCCTTTCTCTTCCTCTACCCACCAAGCACCCTCCCCTCCCTTCCTCCCATCCCCTCCTACCCCTTTCTCTCCCTCTACCCACCAAGCACCCTCCCCTCCCTTCCTCCCATCCCCTCCTACCCCTTTCTCTCCCTCTACCCACCAAGCACCCTCCCCTCCCTTCCTCCCATCCCCTCCTACCCCTTTCTCTCCCTCTACCCACCAAGCACCCTCCCCTCCCTTCCTCTCATCCCCTCCTACCCCTTTCTCTCCCTCTACCCACCAAGCACCCTCCCCTCCCTTCCTCTCATCCCCTAATACCCCTTTCCGTCCCTCCACTGACTGACACGAGGAATCTTTTCGGAGTGCTCTGGTGACCCTATCAGGGAGTCGGTCGCTTTATGGCTGTCCTCGACACTATTAGCATGGGAATGTATCGGAGGAGGAGTGGGGGAGAGGGAGGAGCGAGGAAGGAGGGCGAGGAGTGAGGAAGAGGAACAGGAGTTAGGAAGGAGTAGGAAGGAGCAATGAAGGAGGAAGAGAAGCGATTAAGGAAGAAAGGGAGCGAGGAAGGAGGAGGAATAAGGAGAATGAGCGTGGTGAAAGATAGAAGGGTTTGAAGGAAACGGAGATGCCGGTAAGAAAGAAGGATGTGGTAGAGGAGAGATAGGATAGGAAGACACGGAAGGAAGGTGAGGATGAGGTGAAGGATCAAGGTAAGGA
Source organism: Procambarus clarkii (assembly GCF_040958095.1). Lineage (NCBI taxonomy): Eukaryota > Metazoa > Arthropoda > Malacostraca > Decapoda > Cambaridae > Procambarus > Procambarus clarkii. Next base: position 1,229,690 of record NC_091156.1, read on the forward strand.
GGATTGGGAAAATGAATGTAAACAAGATTCTATGGGCGAGTCAAAAACAATATAGAGTATATACATGTGTATAGCAACACATGTATATACATGTGTATAGCAACACATGTGTATACATGTGTATAGCAACACATGTGTATACATGTGTATAGCAACACATGTATATACATGTGTATAGCAACACATGTATATACATGTGTATAGCAACACATGTGTATACATGTGTATAGCAACACATGTATATACATGTGTATAGCAACCTGTCAAAGAGGTTTGTGTGTACAGGGGCAACACGTCCGAACATCATTCGCTGTGACTTGTTCACCAGTGTTCATAATTCATAATGAAATAACTTCTTTATATTCCTCTACCACATTGTTTTCTCTTCCACACCCTTTCATTCTCCATCTCTCCAGTGCCACATTAATTACCCCATCCACCCTTTCTCCACACACATCATATTCCCTCGTCAACTGGAGCTCCTCTCCTCGTCTCCTCCACCATGAAGAGATCCAGTAAGCCACCCTTCCCCACCAATTATAGACTCTTACCATTAGGACATAATTTAATTCTCACTCTCGTCTTCCGAGGTTATGAGGTCTCACTTCTTCCCAAGCTCAAGTTCCTCTCTTTGAGGTCCTATTTTCTACTTATTCTCCCTTCCTCTTCCCAAATCATTTGCTGCCAGTGTTTCCTCCACACCTAGACACTTCCCTCTCTACCCATGGAAACTAACCCTTACCCCTATATACAGCTAACTCACCTTGGACACTACCCTTTCCCTTGGTATTTATCTTTCTGGAGAGTGAAGAAGATGAAGAGGTATAGGCGAAGAAAACAGTTTAGAAATGGGTAAATATAGGGTGAATTATGAGAGCAGGTGGGCTGTCCGCCTTGCTGACACGATGTTATGATAGCCGACGGGCTGTCAGCCTTGCTGACACGATGTTATGATAGCCGGCGGGCTGTCCGCCTTGCTGACACGATGTTATGATAGCCGGCGTGCTGTCCGCCTTGCTGACACGATGTTATGATAGCCGACGGGCTGTCCGTCTTGCTGACACGATATTATGATAGGAAGCGGACTGTCCGCCTTGCTGACCCGATGGTATGATAACAATCGGGCTGTCCGCCTTGCTGGCATGATGGTATGATAGCCGGCGTGCTGTCCCTCCTCCCCCCTCCTCCTCCCTCACTGCAACACACACCATACTCCCAAGACTCTCCCTTACCCCTCCTCCCTAACCCTTGGACATCCCTCTTCCCGCCAAAACCCATCCCCACCCCCTGAACATTCCCCTTCCCAGCGAATGGTGGAGACAGGCGCCTTTCCATAACGGCCTTCATTAACATAAGAAAGCAGAAAACCATAGTGATTCTCAGGCTACTCCTTTACTGGCCAGCCTCACAACACAGAGAGAAGGCAGGGGGCAGAGAACGGATAACAACGGAGGGATAGGGTGTAGGAGAAAAAAGGACAGAGACTGTGGATGGGGAAGTAAAGGTGGGATGTGTTGAAATACTGAAGGTTGGAGCGCAAGTAGAAGACTTTTAGAGAGCGAGTTACAGAGTGGTAAAACAAAAGGATAGAGAAATGCTGTTGGAGAGACTGGGTAATAGGAGAGGATAGGGGAGGGGGGGAAAGGTGATGATATAGTGAGGAAGGGATAGTGGTTATGATGGTGGGTAGCTAGTAAGGTAGCTTGAGTGTAAGGGAAATGGGAGGGGTAGAGGGGGAATTGGGTGGATAGGGAGGAAAGGGAGTGTAGAGGGGTAAAGGGAGCGTAGCTTGGCCGTGGATGAGGTTCTGGGAGTTCTCTGATCCCCCAAGCCCAGCCCGAAGCTAAACACCAGTCAATAACATCATTTTTTTTACAAACATTTTATAAAGCATTATCCAGCGGTGTCCGGGATAATCTGTCCTTCTCACTATCCCCCTTTTTTCCCTTCTTATCCCCCCTCATCTCTCCCTTTCTTCCTTCCCATCTTCCCTACTTTCCCCTTCGCATAACCCATTTTCCATGCCCTCCCACTCTCCTCTTTTCCTCATTTTTCTCCGTTTGGTCTCCAGCCTCGAAAAGTCAGACATTTCCATATATATATATATATATATATATATATATATATATATATATATATATATATATATATATATATATATATATATATATATATATATATAAATATATATATATATATATAAATATATATATATATATATATATATGTCGTACCTAGTAGCCAGAACTCACTTCTCAGCCTACTATTCAAGGCCCGATTTGCCTAATAAGCCAAGTTTTCCTGAATTAATATATTTACTATAATTTTTTTCTTATGAAATGATAAAGCAACCCTTTTCTCTATGTATGAGGTCAATTTTTTTTTATTGGAGTTAAAATTAACGTAGATATATGACCGAACCTAACCAACCCTACCTAACCTAACCTAACCTATATTTATTGGTAAGGTTAGGTTAGGTAGCCAAAAAAAGCTTGGTTAGGTTAGGTTAGGTAGGTTAGGTAGACGAAAAAACATTAATTCATGAAAACTTGGCTTATTAGGCAAATCGGGCCTTGAATAGTAGGCTGAGAAGTGCGTTCTGGCTATTAGGTACGACATATATATATATATATATATATATATATATATGTCGTACCTAGTAGCCAGAACTCACTTCTCAGCCTACTATTCAAGGCCCGATTTGCCTAATAAGCCAAGTTTTCCTGAATTAATATATTTACTATAATTTTTTTCTTATGAAATGATAAAGCAACCCTTTTCTCTATGTATGAGGTCAATTTTTTTTTATTGGAGTTAAAATTAACGTAGATATATGACCGAACCTAACCAACCCTACCTAACCTAACCTAACCTATATTTATAGGTAAGGTTAGGTTAGGTAGCCAAAAAAAGCTAGGTTAGGTTAGGTTAGGTAGGTTAGGTAGACGAAAAAACATTAATTCATGAAAACTTGGCTTATTAGGCAAATCGGGCCTTGAATAGTAGGCTGAGAAGTGCGTTCTGGCTATTAGGTACGACATATATATATATATATATATATATATATATATATATATATGTCGTACCTAGTAGCCAGAACGCACTTCTCAGCCTACTATGCAAGGCCCAATTTGCCTAATAAGCCAAGTTTTCCTGAATTAATATATTTTCTCTAATTTTTTTCATATGAAATGATAAAGCTACCCATTTCATTATGTATGAGGTCAATTTTTTTTTATTGGAGTTAAAATTAACGTAGATATATGACCGAATCTAACCAACCCTACCTAACCTAACCTAACCTATCTTTATAGGTTAGGTTAGGTTAGGTAGCCGAAAAAGTTAGGTTAGGTTAGGTTAGGTAGGTTAGGTAGTCGAAAAACAATTAATTCATGCAAACTTGGCTTATTAGGCAAATTGGGCCTTGCATAGTAGGCTGAGAAGTGCGTTCTGGCTACTAGGTACGACATATATATATATATATATATATATATATATATATATATATATATATATATATATATATATATATATATATATATATATATATATATATATATCCAACTTTTCCCTTATTCTCTCTCTTCACTCCATCTCCCCTCATTTTCTCCCCTTGTTCCTTTCTTCATCCTTCCTGTCGTCCTCCTACTCTCATCTTCTCCCTCTTCCATCCCCATTTTTCCCATCTCCCTCTTCTGTAAGAAAATGTAGTACTAAGAAGTACTTAAACTGTGTGGGGCCTCTTGTAAAATATATTATGATCATTAAAACTCTAGGGAAAACACACCAAATATTTCACACCTGAGTCCATGAAAACCGGATGGTCTCTATAAATAATAATATTTCCCAAAATATTTAACTAAGGCTGACCCCGATAAGCTCATGTTCGTCTTGTACCCAAGACCGTTCACTCTGCAAAGTTGGGTTAGGTTACCCCCAAGCATCTGGTCTCCATCCAGGGACAAACAAATAGACACTCTCATAAAAATAGATTGATGTAACTAATAAATTTAATCTTAAAGCGTGATAGCAGCTGGTCCGCGCCCGTGGCAAAGTGACCAAAGTGAAAAGGTGGGGCCCTGGAAAGGAAAAGTGGGAGGGAGGTAATGAGGGTCAGTAGTGGTGAGAGACTATGAGAGCTAGTGGTTCTGTCAGGTCATGAGGGGTAGTGGTTGTGAGAGGTCATGAGAGATAGTGGTAGCGAGAGGTTGAAGGACACTGAAAACAAATGATTTAGGCGGGATAATTGATCTAATTAGGCTAATTGAGCCAACAAAGCGAATGACTTAATTCATATCACTTGTTTTTTTTATGTGCACGCCATTGTTACACCGCTGTCAGTGGTGGTACTAGAAGTAGTAGTAAAGGTGGTGGTGGTAGTAGAAGTAGTAGTAGTAGTAGTAGTAGTAGTAGTAGTAGTAATACAATGACTACGAATAAAAGCTTCATACTCATTTACTCAAAGCGTCGTGGCACATCAACATTCAACTGTGATCAACTGAGAACTGTACGCCATATTTCAAGACTCAGGAAGACAATGCAAAGTATCTGAAATGTCCTTCATATTCTAAGAGAACTGATGCAGGGATAGGATTCACTTCACTAGCAGATAACGAAGTCATATTCAATGAGCTGAGGTTAACATTCACAGACACTGGAGTCAGAGAAATCGGACGAAGGGTTTGGTATAGAAGTCACCATAGTCGTTCACAATATCCAGTATCACTATACATGCCAGTCAAATTACTGAAGACAACAAGAATTAAGATGGTGATTCAAGTAATTTCCACACAAATCTACCTGATGTGCTTGCAAATCAGCTACTTGCTGCAAGGGAGTGCAAGTTTGAAATACAGCAGCACAAACAGCAGATTCCATCTTACGAGGCGCCCATATGGCGTACACGGGTGAGCTCAAAAAGATCACCCGAGCAGCTTTGCACATTCTAAAAGGATGGGCATATGACCGCAGCTGTCAGATTCACTAAGTTAATGCAGGGGATGAAGAAGACTTTGATGACTAGTGCCATCTCTGCCTTCACTTTCAGAACTTGGCAGGAACTGGAGCTGCTGGTGCTCGCCTACACGTGTTCTCTGTGGCAGGCATAATAAGCAAAGTACCTCTACTTGATGACTGAAATAGTACCATGGTTCAACGACCTAGACATCATCATCTATACCAGGCAAATCCTTGTACACCTGAGGGGCATAATTTGAAATTCCAACACAGCATCCAGATGTGGCCACGGTTTTAAGGCTGGCAATTCAATCCCCCATTTACCAGGCACAAGAGCAGAATGAGGCCCTCATCAAAAGAGATGGCTGAGCAGTTGGCCTTACTGACAACCCTTCACTGCTGAAAGGTTGCTGGCAGGGGTTGCCTTGGTGATAGACGAGTTCCCAGAGGGGCACCTGCACAGGAGAATGCAACTGAAAACAAGTCACCACGACCAGACAGTCAGTGTTGAGACCTTGGCAGCCTCTTCAACGAAGAAAGCGTTGACCTGATTGCCCTCAACACAAAGGAAATTGCAAGTCCTGCAGCGGTCGAGTCTGCAGGTTCGATTCCTGGGCCGGAAAGAAATGGCTGGGGCACGCTTCCTGTCATCTAATGATACTGTTCACCTAGCAGTAAATAGGTACCCGGGAGTTAGACAACTGTCGTGAGGTTATATCCTGAGAAGGGTCAATAGTTCGACCTTGGGTGGACCTCGATACGACCCTACAGTATATATTTACGGTTTCCAATTCCCGGCAAAATGAATTATTATTTTGTTGACCTGAGGGAAATTAGTGTTGCGTCAATACCCACATCTGTTCATAATATATTGATTCATCTCTGCATAATGTAAAGCTAGGAACTTATATAATCATATTTCATCCAAACACTGTTATTGAATTTGACCAAAAGGAATAGATCAATGATTGTATTGCACATATATTCTTTATATTTCGTATGTTCTTCACTTGGAAAGAAGTTGAAAGCTTAATCAGCAAAGTTAATTTTATATTATTATTTGGCCTGGCGCTAAAATTATGTGATTCAAAAATAACTCTCAATAACTTTAAAGAAAGTAGGGTAAGGTAATTACCAGGAGAAAGCCATAAGCCATTACGACTATATAGTTCTTAGAATGAATAAGGATTGGGATAGGATGGAGCAAAGGTTTTGTCTACGACCACTTTTCAGATCCAGGGGATGGAACGCTGACCTGCAAGTGATTGCAGGTCGGTAGTTGTTAAATACCGTCCAGTCCAAGTGATTGGTTTAGAGGAAGTAGAAGAAATAAGTTCTTATTTACTGATTGATTGATTGATGAAGATTAGGACACCCAAGTGGTAGCACGGGCATGAATAACCTGTAAATTGTTAACTGATGTTGTTGTTTAAGATTCAACTACTGGGAACAAACGTTCCAAGAAGCACGGGATATGGTGAGCCCGTAATTGACTTACCTGGCACAGGAGTGGGGCGGGAACGCCGTTATTAATTGAAGCTAGAGAATATATAACCATGTAAGCTGAGGTGAGGCGGCACGTTACCCAATTGGTATTGGTAGGGGCAGTAGGTGACTCACAAGAAATGTCTTGTTCTTGACGACTGTAGAGCGTATCCAAGTGTAAGATAGTTGCTGATTGGTGATTTATGAGGATATCCTCAAGGAAAAAAAGATAGTAAATAAAGTACTTGCAAAGTTCCAGGTACCTCATGCCGGTAGGTCTGAAGGGTCTACTACATTACATTACTTAATGGACATTCAATAATGTAGTGTGTGAGATCACGACCCAGCTCCTGCTCACAGAGTTTGCACTCTGTGCACAGGATTGGAAGATCCGTCACCTGTAGCCACCTGCCACAGGTAACGGTAGGCCATCCTGATCCTGACAACCACTGTGTCGCGCAACCTGTGGGACGGACGCCTTGTGCTGCCCATAAAATACATGGAGAGCCATTCAATTATATGGCACCTTGAGGTAAGATTTGGGCAAATAACTCTTTGCTGGCTGGTATCTTCCCTCCCACCTCAACTACTACTACCTCACTTCACCTGACATCCAGGTCCTTCACTCCTATCTCCCACCCTCCTTCGTTCACTAACTCCTCCATTCCTTCCTTCCTTCCTTCCTTAACCGCCCCGACAAGGCTTCCCACTTGACTTTTTTAAGGGTTTCCACTTAGCTGTATATATATGAGGTTATTTTGCCTGCAGTTCTTGGCTAGCGAGAGCTGCGCCGGATAATTGCGTTTGGTTGGCCGTGTCCGGTGACTCAACAGTTTACTGGCCACATTTTTACAAGGGAAATGGAAAGAGTCCAAGACAGAGAATGAGAGATAGACGGGTGTGAGGGAAAAAGTGTATGAGAAGGGGTGTGGGGGAGGGGGAAGGAGGGTGTGTGCGAGGGAGGGTGAATAAGGAAGAGGGTGTGACGAAGCAGGATAAGCTGGCGTGAGGGTGTGAGTAGGAGTCCTCCACCAGCACAATAAGGCAACACAAAGCCATACTGGTTGTTAACACAACACAAAAGGCACAAGCGGACGTTACACTTTCGTCCTACACATAAGATAGATACGACTACAACTTCCACTGTTTATAATTCTTTTGTGTACTTACTCTGGTCATCTTGTTTTGAAGACGGGGCTGCTGGCGTATCACTATCAAGAGCGAGTTGCAGGACATAGCACAAGCTTGCACGGTCAGTCTCTAAATACCGTCTGGAGCTTACCAGTTCCCATTCTCTCCGGACCCAAAATCCCTTCCTCTTGCGGTAGCTGTGGCTCCGAGCCTCTGGCATCAAATGCCAGCCAGGAATCCAGGATCCTCTGCGTAGGGCAGTGGGTGGGGGTGAGGTTAACTGGCTGCCACTCAATGTGACATTATGAGTCATGTACCAAAATGTAATATATTACAAAGACCACGCTTATGCCTGACATTGAATCAAGGAGCGAGGTACTCCCGGGACGGCGTGTTGTGCCTCTTGCCTAAACGAGGCCCTGCACCCACCACTTTAAAGCTCTTCTCGAGGCCGGATTTAAGAGGATGGCGGTGCGGGTGCTTTGCATAACCCAAAGGAGCCATTCGTCTGTCAGAGGCGCAGCCGCTGTATAGAACTGCCAGAGCGAGACAGTTAGTGTCGCCAGGCGGCAGTTTGCGGGCGTGTTCCAGGCACTGAGCGTCATAACTGTCCAACTGCCATTCGGTCGGTGTCGGAAGTAATCAAGGGAAGGCACTCACGGTGCCCGGGGAGGCATTATCCCCGGGTTAAGATGCAGCTTCTGCCATCACCACGTCCCTGTACAACACAGCTACCACTCACATCCACCATCTTACAAACTAAACAAACCTTGCACTCTTATCTTGCATCAGTACATGTTTAAACATTATAATGCAACACAAATCTGAAGACAAAAATTGTTTCTCTTCCACGACTTTACAGTTTGTAAATTAACGAAGCTGAAAATTTCTACGAACATTAATATTAGGATGAGGCTAAACGGGGCCCCTCTCACCTCTCTCACGTCTATAAACTAACATACTGCTAATCTCGATGGTGAACCAAATATTTCTGTAAGGGGTCATTTTTGTGAGCGTCTGGTCAGTCTCCTCCTCACCACGTCGGCGAAAATCGCCCAGGAAGGTGAGGAAGGCAAGACTCGTGAGGGGTTTTGCGTCAGTCAAGTGTGGGCAACTGAGTCTACACCCACTGAGGGCGTGATGCTGATGGGTGATCGATCTTGCACGGTGATGAGTGGGTGGAAAAAGATGGGGCGGGAGGGATGGAGAGGGAGGGGGGGGGGGGTAAGGGATAAAAGTGGCTGAATAGTCTGTACATACTACCATCCTTCACTCATGTGGGCGACAGTTGACGGCAGAGCAACTCTCACATCTGTTCGATTCTAACACTGGCATCTTAATGATCACACAAACACACACACACACACACACACACACACACACACACACACACACACACACACACACACACACACACACACACACACACACACACACACACACACACACACGCACACACACACACACACACACACACACACACTCACACACCACACACACACACACACACACACACACGCACACATCATCATCATCATCACAACTGAATCTGTACATCAGTTGATTGACAGTTGAGAGGCGGAACCAAAGAGCCAGAGCTAAACCCCCGCAAGCACAATTAGGTGAGTACACACACACACACACATCACGTCGCTGGAAGACAGAAGAGTTAAAGGGGACATAATCACCACATACAATATTCTCAGAAAAATTAATAGGGTAGATAAAGACAGACTATGTAACTCAAGAGACACACACACAAGGGGACACAGATGGAAACTGAGTGCCCAAATGAGCGATAGAGACATTAGAAAAAACTTTTTTTAGTGTCAGAAAAGTTGACAAATGGAATGCATTAGGAGGTGAAGTGGTGGAGGTTGACTCCGTACACAGTTTCAAGTGTAATGATAGATCTAGTAGGCTCAGTAACCTGTACATCAGTTGATTGACGATTTAGGGGCGAGACCAAAGGGCAAGAGCTTAACCCCCGCAAGCACAATTAGGTGAGTACACACACACACATACAGACGTGTGTGTGTGTGTGTCGCATTAAAAGGGACCACCAAAACACTAACACAAAACTAATCGCGAAAACCAATAAAAAACATACTTGCGTTCAAAAGCAGGCTTCTTTACCAACAAGCTCCTTTCACGAATACTTGAAAACGGGGAGAGAGAGAGAGAGAGAGAGAGAGAGAGAGAGAGAGAGAGAGAGAGAGAGAGAGAGAGAGAGAGAGAGAGAGAGAGAGAGAGAGAGAGAGAGAGAGAGAGAGAGAGAGAGAGAGAGAGAGAGAGAGAGAGAGAGAGAGAGAGAGAGAGACAGAGAACAGAGAGGGTAGAGAGGGTAGAGAGCAGATGGAAACCATGGGTAAGACAGGAGAGACCAAGAGAGGACGAGCGAATAAAGACCAGGTGGGATAATCTTGTTAGTAAGTGGAGCAGATGGCCGGGATGGGTAGGAATGAGGAAGGGAAGGAGGTGGAAAGGGAGGGGACAGAAGGAAGGGGGATGGATGGATGGACAGAGGAAGGGAGGGGAGAAGAGAAGAAAGAAAGGGAGGAAAGGAGGCTCTCACCGGATGTCCGCCTCTCTACCTCTTCCTCTTCGCGTTTAAGGAAAAATAGAAGACCAATTGGGAGTGAAATTGTTTGATGTCGGGTCCTTTACGTCTTCAAGTTTTGGTGGGAATGGTGTAGGTGGAGAGGGCTGCTGATGTAGGTGTAGTGTAGGTGGTGTAGGTGTAGTGTGGGTGGTGTAGGTGTAGTGTGGGTGGTGTAGGTGTAGTGTGGGTGGTGTAGGTGTAGTGTGGGTGGTGTAGGTGTAGTGTGGGTGGTGTAGGTGTAGTATGGGTGGTGTAGGTGTAGTGTGGGTGGTGTAGGTGTATTGTGGGTGGTGTAGGTGTAGTATGGGTGGTGTAGGTGTAGTGTGGGTGGTGTAGGTGTAGTGTGGGTGGTGTAGGTGTAGTATGGGTGGTGTAGGTGTAGTGTGGGTGGTGTAGGTGTAGTGTGGGTGGTGTAGGTGTAGTGTGGGTGGTGTAGGTGTAGTGTGGGTGGTGTAGGTGTAGTGTGGGTGGTGTAGGTGTAGTGTGGGTGGTGTAGGTGTAGTGTGGGTGGTGTAGGTGTAGTGTGGGTGGTGTAGGTGTAGTATGGGTGGTGTAGGTGTAGTGTGGGTGGTGTAGGTGTATTGTGGGTGGTGTAGGTGTAGTGTGGGTGGTGCAGGTGTAGTGTGGGTGGTGTAGGTGTAGTGTGGGTGATGTAGGTGGCTGTTATGACAGTGAAAGTGCAATGGGCGTTCGCAGTTTGCATGCCCATTGTTCATAACACAGTAAATGAGTAAGGTCTAAAACCTGACAAAAGTATGAACTCTTTTACGTCATCACTACTCATTAAACTAACTTAAAACACTTAACCCAACGTAACTTGACGTAACCAATCCTAACCTTCCCGAACTTAACATAACCAAACCGAACGAAGCCAAACCTGACGAAAATAGGAGATATAATGTTGTGTTTTACATATGGTCTGAAAGAGGTGTGTGATGTCACTATGACGACATTATGTTCATGGCGATACAGGTTTTAGATCGTACTGCAACACAATGTAAAACAACACAACATAACAAAACAAAATACAGACACAAGCAACACAAAGCAACACTGAACAGAGGCAAAGGTCAAGCCTGTGGGAATGTCCCAGAAAAATTTATTCAAGTGTTTTTCTTAATCGATTTGTGATGGGCCGCATGTTGCCATTCCAGTATTGTGGGACGACATTTACAGGCGTGTGTGTGTGTGTGTGTGTGTGTGTGTGTGTGTGTGTGTGTGTGTGTGTGTGTGTGTGTGTGTGTGTGTGTGTGTGTGTGTGTGTGTGTGTGTGTGTGGGTGCGTGCGCGTGTGTATTACTACCAACTACTTCATGGAGCAATTGGAGAATTTAACATAAGAGTTCGTGATCTACCTGCCAAAGACTCATAACGCTGGGGATTAAGTCTTGAGCTGTATAGCACATGTCTTCGACACACACTGATCGGTTCCAGTACACACTGGCCGAGACGTTCCGAGATTTACGTTCACATTAGTGTGAACGCCGCTGTAAAGTGTTTTTAAGCGGACACGGGCCATCATATGGTGATGGATATATATACGCAACAAATCTGTCAAGTTGTGTGCAAATAGACGTGTTTACCTCCAGTCATTACTCACCTACTGTTTCCCCCTCACATCCCCGCACACTCTCTCTCACTGCTCTCTCTCTCTCTCTCCCACTGCCCTTCTCTCTCTCCCACCTACTATCCACTCTCTCTCCTACCATCCCACTCGATACCCTTTACACCTACACCCATTACTGTCATATCGCTCTACTACTTTCTCTACCGACCCCATACCTACTGTCTCCTACATGTCACTCGCCGTCACCACCACACTGAAAAGCTCCTACACCTACACTCCGCCTTAGGCAACACCTCGCCCTTCGTAGCCACCAACACCTTCCTTAATACGAGTTAATATTCAGGTTAGGCTACAGCTTTAGCCTTACTTAATTGCAATTACCTTCTCGCAGCATTGGTATATTCACCCATTTTCCTTCCGGTCTTTGGTGGGGCAGATGTTTATAGAAAACGGAGCACGGTAACAGAGAAGAGATTGAGAAATGTAGATGAGCGGGAGATTGTAAAAGGAACGAATGGAGGTCTTAGGGTAGATGTGGAATGTCAGGGTAGATATTATCTACCCAGACACTCCCGGTCTCGCGACGATCTGCCACTTCGTGTATAATATATATATATATATATATATATATATATATATATATATATATATATATATAGATATATATATATATATATATATATATATATATATATATATATATATATATATATATATATATATATATATTTATATATAATTACTCCAGTCAGTGATGCAATGGATGGAGTTAAGGGGAAGGGAGAGACAAGGGGGTGGAGGAAGGGGGAAGACAAGAAGGGGGTGAGAGAAGGGGTGAGCCCAAGTAGCCTAATTAGTATATAATTCTAGTAACAAGGATGTGTTATGTAGGCAATTAATTTGGTAATTATAATTCTTTCGTGTTTTGCAGCTTAACGGAAGAGTATACGGAGGGGAAAGAGAGTGTGAGAATGAGAGTGTAAGAGTGTGAAAATGAGCGTGTGTTGGAGTCCGAGAGTGAGACTGAGAGTGAAAGTTAGAGTGAGAATGAGGATGCAAGTGAGAGTTAACATTAAGATACGTTATACATTGTAGCTGATCCCTAGCATTAAATCAGGGGATGAATTTACTGCAGTATGAACAGCAGCAGAAGCCAGCAACAAAAAGCACAAAGATAAATACGGCCCAATAATTTGAAAAGTTTTAAACCGAAAGCTTAAAAGTTAAATGAAAAGTAAAAGTTCCTTTATGTTTATTAGAGATGAGGGGTCACGTGTCACAATGCCAAGCAAATATATACAGAAGAGAGAAAGAGGAAGCCAATAATGATTAGAATAGAGCAACAGGAGAGGATTAACGAGGCATAGACGATATATAAACCCCCCTATTTTACTACTATCATCCTCCCACACACTATGCCAACCCCCAACCAAACTTCTCACCCCCCCAACACAAACTTCCCACCCCCTCACTATGCTACCCCCTCACACAACCCCCCACCCCCGTCACTTCCTCCCACCCCCGCAACAGCCCGGCACTAGTGGGGTCCAAGATAAGTTTGGGGCCATTACAAGGAGCGGCGACCATTAGCGAGTGGAGTGTCATTGGTGTCCGGGGAGGTGGAAAGATTAATGTCCCGCAGATCAGCTTCTCGCTAATGTACGAGGTAGACCCTCATTGTCTCTCCCGTCACAGGCGCTTTGCCTCCCGCTTGTTCTTCATTGTTGCCTCCTAACCTATCGCCTTCTCTCCTGCCTTATCTCCTCTCCTTTTCCCTATCTCCTTATCCTCTCTTCTCTGAGTCATTTGCTTTGAGTTCGATATTTGGGGTGCGCATCTGATTCTGCTTCTGTTTTGTTGATCTTTGCTTGTTTAGAAACAAACACATACACTGCCACCGCCCTGCTCTATACACCTGGGTGACCTGGCCGCTGCCCCTTCCTCCACACCTGACTGATTTAGCCGCTACCACTGCCAAGCCCTCCACACCTGGCATGAAAATGAATGTGTTGGAATGACCCGTGGGTCGGGATGGGATTAGATGGGCTGTGTCTTAAGGGATGGGATTGGAAGGAGGGTAGAAAGAGCCTAAGCTACTCTATCCTTTTCAGATATATCTTATTATCTCAATAAACGTACTTGAACTTGAATGGGATTGGATAGAATTATATAACCAACCCTCAGGGCGCCTGCCAGTTACAGCCCCGCTCCTGTGCCAGATAAGTCCACTACGGGCTTACCATAGCCCGAGCTACTTGTCCCGCTCCTGTGCCAGGTAAGTTATGGGCTCACCATAGCCCGTGCTACTTGGAACTTGTTCCGAGTACCTGAATCTATAACAACTCAGGGCGCCGGCACTGTGGAATAAGTTTCTGCCGGGTATACGAAGCTGATAATCACACCAATAGATGGCGGTAAAGCACAATCTTTACTAACTGCATAAGGGACTATGACAAGGTTCCGTGGACTGGTGGTCTGAATAAATCATTTTACATTTTACTTCCGTATTTATCCTTTTTTTCATTCCCATTAATAAATTAAACGAAATTAGTGTGGGTGACACCGGAGGTGTTGACGGGGCCAAACTGGAACCATCCGTGACAATACATTTCTGCCAAGAGGGCAGTTGTAGTGACAGTTCACCCCCATCAAGGGGCAGTCATCAGCGAGGAACGAGACCCGCCAAGGGTCACTAGTCGTCCTTTAGCAGTGAACTGAGACCAGCGGAGGATTACTGGTCGAAAACTCGTCGTCGGATTAGTGGTTAACTCGTCGTCCGATTAGCCGTTCGGATAACACTTGTAGTGCGGATTCGACACGTCACTCGGGTCGCCACGGTTCATCCGACTCTCGTGTGCCAGTGTCGTCACTGGATTTTTAGCTTCGCCACAACGTCAACCTTCACTACTTTAACTACCAAGTGGCGGTTCTGCGTAACCTGAACCAGTGTTTTTTACGCCACCAAGACACCCACGCCAGGAACCCTGCATTAGGTGAGGCACTTCCTATCCTTTCTGTACTCGTAATTGGCCAATTAGATATTGATTGCTAGGGAATTTCTCAAGTGTCCCTGTTATCAAGCAGGTAAACCCAAGATTGACCGGTAGGTAGTATAGGTTCACCGATGTGTTTCTTGCATGAATATTACAGTAGACCTTAATGTGCAACAGACTTAACCTGGGACATATGTTGCCTCGGTCCAAATTAATGCCAGTGGGTATTGCAGGCTTGGGCAGGCTGCGGCCAACCTGTAAACCCAGCTAAGAGGGTTACATCCCTACGGAGCATCTCCCGTTAACAAGGACAAGAGCTCCTTTACTGCAAAGTGATTCAATGGCTCCAGTCATCGTTACTTTACCGCTAATTGCAGTGAGAGACCAGTTAAGAGTGTGTTGCATAAACCTTTAACTGGGGTCAATAATTACAACTTCCCCACAGACACCCACGGGCCTCAGTTACCCACATTCCACCCCACCCCACACAACCCTAGTGCCCCACGGAGGGCTGACACCCACTGAATACAAAATCCCAAATCCGGGATTTAGCGATCAGGGGCCAGATTTACGAAGCTGTTATACGCAAGTACTTACGAACGTGTACATCTTTCCTCAATTTTTGACGGCTTTGTTTTCATATATTAAACAGTTTACAAGCGTGAAAACTTCCCAATCAACTGTTGTTATTATTATAAACAGCCTCCTGGTGCTTCGGAGCTCATTACCTGTTTAATAATTGTAAACAAAGCCGCACAAGATTGATAAAAGATGTATAGGTTCGTAAGTGCTTACGTAACTACTTCGTGAATCTGGCCCCTGATCTAGGGATTACGCAATTGCGCTTTGGCACTGCTCCTTCCCAGTTCCCTTTCTCTCTCGAGCGTCCCTTGCTACCGGACTGCTGTAATCGGCCCGATATATATACGACGGACATTACGGCGCTACACACCTGATTTAGTGGGATTCACCCTTTATCTCACTAATTTATTATAACAATTATTTTCCAATTCGATATTTTCCTTTTAATTATCTATTCGTTTTGCCAGAACGGATTCTGGTTAATGATTCTGTTATTGGATTCCGGTTATTGATTCTAGTTTTGGAGTTCAGTTAATAATTCTGCCATCGGATTCTGGTTAATGATTGTATTGACGGATTCTGGTTAATTATTGTATTGACGGATTATGGTTGATCGTACTCAGATTGTGGTTAATGATTGTATTTACTGATTGTGGTTAATGATTTTACTGACAGGTTCTGGCTAACCGTACTGAAGGATTCTGGATAATTACTTTATTGAAAGATAAAGGTTAAGGATTCTACTATTTTCTAAAATGTTCAGCTGTTGATTCACATAATTAACACATTTGCAACATTAAACTTTCCTACGAACTGTTAATGATCTTAACATAGGGAAAAAGAGACACTGCTGGGCCAAGTTAAACAATTATATAAATCTAGTCACTTGAAATTATCCCTGTTTAATTATTCACTAATATTTCGCCAATTATTAAGGTTTTCTTATTCATTGTTACACCGTTATTTACTAATATGAATTGGTAATGTTTTACTATCGATTTACCTTTCAAATTAATAAAGATTTCATTACTAAATAAATAAGTATGGATATAAATAGGAGCTGCCTCGTATAGGCCAATAGACCCTCTGCAGTTACCTTTATTCTTATGTTTTTATGTCCTAAGATAACATAAAAAAAATGTTCAGATAGGCCAAAATACCCCATGGAGACGAGCCTGGAAGACAATAAGAGTCCAGTAACTCCGTAAACCCACTCTGCTCCACAAAGCCGGCAGCAAATCAAAAGAACAAATCAAATAGACCGAGAGCATTAATATCACACCCTGTAACAATATCTGAGAATTATCTACTTAGATTAGAAAAGCACAAATATAAATTATAGGCTGGATAACATGTGCACCATCACTCAAGCCAATGATAACACAATTATAATTTTAATGCAATATAGTACTCTAAGTTTGGAATAATGTCGTCAGGTCTGGCTTAACCACTAGGCAAAATAAGCACGTGCTTAGAACGTCAAGTAAAGAAGGGGGGAGGTAGAGAAGGGAAGGGGGGGGGCAGCAGAGGTTATTTTCCAGCGCCGGATTTAAAATGGACCACTGTGCAATGTTGCAGCTGAACCAGGGCCCATAAAAAGGCGGCCCCGCAATAAATGGGCGAACAAAATATTAATATAATTATATTAATGAAAAGATAATATATTTTATTCATATTAATATTTATATTAATATATATCTTCCCGTACATAATCGTCCAGGACGATATATTCAGAAGGACGATTGAGCGATCAGGGCGAGGATAACAGGATAACACGCCCACCAGGACGAGGCCTTCACGGGAAGGACGGACCGGCCAGAACACAACGACCAAGACGACGTATTGACCAAAATCCTTAGGCGACAATTGCGTGTGAGGCCACTTGGGTCCCCCGGAACTTGGCTGCTGCTGTCCATTACCACATTTCCCTGGGCCAGAATGGAGGGGAGTAATAACGACCGCCCAGGTTCTCAGAGTCCCTCAACTGTCCGCTGAAGCTAGACATGTAAAACATGGGTATTTCAGTGTCTGTTTTGGCTATTTTCTATCCGCTTGAAGGGTGTCTCTTTTGGTCTAGCTGGCGAAAAACCTTGATAAGTCTTACACCATTTTTTTGTTTTAATACAGGCGTTTACAGGAATAGGCTGCTACTGACTCCTGTTAACAGGCGTCAGTAGCAGCCTATTCTGTGCTCTAGCTTCTTGGCTTCATTGGAAGAGGATTTCTCCGAATGTTATATCTGTTGAGGGTTGGCTAAGCGAAACAAAAACTTATGTTCGTGCGTGCATTCTTGCGCGCGCGCTGTTGGCAAAATGAAACGAGTTGGTGGTAGGATGGCGAGGCTGTTGTTAGCGCGCCGCCCTCACAACTTGCACCATTGTGAGCCTCGGGATGAAACCGACCACACCAAGAACCTCCTCATTTGTTTGCTTATTTCGATCTTACTTCTCCTTCCCCATCCCTTCCTTCCCTTTAAACCCACCCAACCTCCTTCCATCTCTGTCTGTATCCGGAATTCCTAGACGAGCTGTTGGTGAACGAACCCCGCCCACGGATGAACTTCGCCCACGAATGAAAACTGACTAATACCATTCACCGACGATCAGAAACAAGGCCTCACCCATGCCCCACATGACAAGCCGCTGCCTAAACAAGACAGGATTACTAGCCAGCCACACTGGAAGACCCTTCTCACATGAATCAGCATTAAGCCATTTATCCTCATTATCATCTACATAATTGTTGCTGTTAGTGTTGTGTATGATGCGGGATGTGAAGCAGTACCAGAGAGCCAGAACCGGTGAGGGAATTGGGAGAAAGAGAGAGACAGAGGTTGAAAAATGGGGAAAAAAGGAGACAGAGGCTTGCGTAATAGCGCATTTGTTTGCAGGTATGTATATGTGTTGGTACGAGCAAGCATGCCAACTGCATTAACATCACATGATGTGAGTGTAACAACACACCTCTCACAAACACACTTGCTTGTACCCGCCACGCACGCAAACGCAGTGCGTGCCGCATCTTTCTCCCCACTCCAAACTCAAAGAAAACATACAGCCACACCATAACTCACCCCGGAAAAAAACACCAGAAAAAAAGCTATGACTTAAAACCGTGCCAACAAAGGCCAACAGAGATAAGGCAGGTTGAGACCCAGGGAATATCCAGGAAGCCACCGGGAGTAAACTCCACCGACAACGGCCCGCCCGGGCACTCACTCACACACTCACTTGCCGCCCCGCTTATCTCCTTGCCGCTAGCGCTGATAATTGATTTTTTCCCCCTCCTCAATTCTTATCCTCGTTTCTTCCTTATCGGGAGGTCCTTGTTTGGGCCGGGGTGGCTCTGTTGAGGTGTGAGTTAAATATTCACTAAGAATCGAAAACAATTCCGGGCGCCTTTATGTGTTAATACATTTTCTTTCATGTTTTAATACATTTAATAAGGTTCGAAACGTTGTGTAAATTCATAATAAGTGTAATACCTTATACAGATATTTATTTATTTTAGTTTACCTCGAATAAAGATGCCATTTGGAGAAATCCTCTTTCAATTAAACCAAGATGCAAGAGGAATAGAAGCTTTAAACAAGGAAAATAATCGATACAGAATATGTAGTCATATTCAATGAAACATGTCTAAAAACATGTCTTTTTTAGGGGGGTAGGCCATTTTATTTAGGGTATAAATACTAAACAAATCGGGTTGAACAATATAAATGAAACGTTATTTTCACTGTAATTAAAGTATTCCATAGGGTAGTGTTGTACTCCAATTGTTAATTTTAATTTTCCTGCCAAACATCGCGATGAAATAGTGATGACGTTGAAAATTAAGCTCAGTTTTTGACGTCACGTACGAGTCGAGCTAAGTATGAGGTGCCACGTACGAGTCGAGCTCAGTATGAGGCGCCACGTGCGAAAAGTGAGCGACTGAGTTAAGAGTCATGTGGCCTTCGAGAATGTGTAAAGGCGAGTAGCGAGTCACATACTAGGCGGCGTCTCCACGCGTCGCTGAACTCCGCAAGTCGTTTCTCTGACTGCATTGTTGCACTCCCCAGGACCCCCATGCGCTCCCGTGACAAGTGCCCTACATCCTTCCTTCCTTCCTTCCATTCTTCCTTCCTTCATTCCCCCCACACATCTCCTCACTCCCTCGGTATTCTCCCGATTCTCTTCGTTTCTCACCCCACTCACAGCCAGAATCTATATTTTCGAAAGGGAACAAAAATAGCGTCGTTTCTGTTATATTTATCGTGTGTGTCGCTCTCTCTCCATTTCTTCTCTTGAGAGACTCTTGTTCATTTCCGCATCTTTGCTTTATCAGCTCTTGGCCGCCGCGGGAGAGACGGTGTTTCTCCCGTCTCTGAGTGGGACGCTGTCTTCGGCCGTCCCGTTCTCTAATCTCGTGGTGTATACTGGGACGTACAGTGGTGTACAGTGGCGTACACTGGGACGTACAGTGGCGTACACTGGGACGTACAGTGGCGTACACTGGGACGTACAGTGGCGTACACTGGGACGTACAGTGGCGTACAGTGGCGTACACTGGGACGTTCTATGGCGTACACTGGGACTGCAGCAGCAGCAGCACCAGGGACTGCTGCAGCAACAGCAGCACCTCGTTAGTGCTCCCCGCTGATGGTTTATGTTAATGATGGGTTCTAGTCGTCACAGGAGCGTTCGCTCCCGCCTGCCTATCTGTGTATGTTTATTTTGTAATTAACAACTCTTCGCTCGATTGTTTTTATTCATGATGAATTATGAAGACAACATCTATATGACACTAATAATAATACACAGAATATCCTCGTATTCACCCCTCCAGCACCCCTGCTATCACACCAAACGACAACCACTCAATCCAATATACAAAAGCAGGATTAATACTGAGACTCGGTATAAATAGAATAAGAATCAAAATTTACTTTTATATCAGTATAAACAACAAAAAAGTAGCCTTAGGCCAATTGAGAAGATTCCCTAACCTTGGCACGAACAGAAGCTCTAGCTTATACAACGCTCCATTCACGCCGCCAATCGGATATCCTCCAGTACCTCTACATATCTTAAAGAAAGCCAACATGCAAAAATTACAGGAAGTGCAAAAAAGGCACTCGGAAGAACATCAAAATACCGTCCGCCAACTGACGAAGCAATTCAGGAGCTCCACGAAGCCCTGAACATACAACCAATAAACATTAGACTGCAACAGCAAGCCACCAGGGTGCGGAACACGATCGAAATATTAGAAGGCCCAGTGCCAGAAGGACTAATCAAAGATGAGATGCTCCACCCACATAGCTGGTGGCCCAAGAGCCTTGATAAATTCGACGGAAACCAAGCCTCACAATACATAATCCAGAGATGAAATATTGACCAGCACCCCCATTCGAAAACATCAAAACATGTATAAAAGAATCCGAGCGTGTATACATGTAAATACTGCACGGTATTCATCTATAGACATCTGTATATGTTGAAATATATGCGACAAACCTTACAAACACTCACAGCTCTCTGACAAAGCAGAGTAAGCTTAGCTTTGTTAGCAGACACACACACGCCTCGTGTCAGGAGGACAGGAGGAGGACAGCCTGCCTGCGATCAGAAATCACTTGACATTCCATACTTCTAACACTTTTTCCTTTACCTACACCTCTTCCCCCCTCATTATCACCCCCACCAGAAACACCATCATCCTCTCCCATCAGTGCAACAGTTCGACTGAACTCTCCCTGTACTGAGCTTCCATTATCATTTCCATCTGCTGTTTATCAAACCCAAAGGAAGAAAGTTCCCGAGTACGAGTCTTTGTTTCCCCAAATCATTCCCTACCCTCGCCTTAATGAGGGATTGGATGCCCAATACCTCATTAAGAGAAAGAAGGCATTTCACATTGGTGGGTATGACCGAGAGTATGATGCCTGCGTATGATGTTGGGTATGAGGCCGAGTATGATGCCTGCGTATGATGCTCTGGAGAATGATCCCGCAACAAGTTATTAATAATTTGGCAAGCACAGCA
The DNA here is from genome assembly GCF_040958095.1 of Procambarus clarkii. NCBI lineage: Eukaryota > Metazoa > Arthropoda > Malacostraca > Decapoda > Cambaridae > Procambarus > Procambarus clarkii. The sequence continues at coordinate 1,251,031 of NC_091156.1, forward strand.
CTATTTGGAATGGTTTAAACCATAAAACTCGACCACAAATATCATTATCATCACCACCACCAGCACCACAACCACCAACACTACCGGAACCACTACCACCACCGCAACCATTACCACCACCACCACCACCACAACGGTCATCTTGGGACAATGAGTCTTTCAATAGTGCCTTAATTTCTTTAAAAACCGAGTAAAAGAAGGGATAGAAGGAAGAGCAGGAACAATGCCAGTGTCAGTAATGGCTCTTTGATATACAGAAAAAGTAGAAGAGAAGTCGGAGGAGGAGGTGGAGGGGGAGAGGGAGGAGGTGGTGGAGGAGGAGGTGGTGGAGGAGGAGGTGGTGGAGGAGGGGGAGGAGGAGGAGGAGGTTGGGGAGGAAGACTGCCGAGCACCAGAGATTTATTTCCCCAAAAAAGAGTGAAATAAATAATAAAAGGTACGGAAGAAGCGAAGTAAATCAAAATAAAGGTCACTCATTCGCATGCACAAGTGTTCTTCAAAATTGGTTAAATGATATTGTAAAAGTCAATTAATTGACCTTTGATTTCTTCAGAAGACCCACTCCCCTCCTCCCGCCTTCTCCCTTTCCTTGTAATATCTTTCAAAGTGAACCCCCCCCCCCCCTCCCATTTCCAAAGAGCCCCCACCCTACCAAAGGGCCCCTCCCATTGAGGCGCCTACCCCCCCCCCCCCCCCCCTCACCATCCTCAACACAATATACAATAGGGTTCGGGAAGCCTTCTTAACTACAACGACTGGTAATAATACATCTTGTGTTGTATATTCAGACAACGAAAACCTATAAATAACCCGAAATACGTAAAGCAGTGTTAAGCTGCATCACTACAGCTGACCGACAAGCCCTGGAACATGACAACGATGGAATTCGCTCAGTAAAATCGGTCCAGATATGGTTAAACTCCAGAGTGTGTGGGAGATCAGGGCGGTGATCTGATAATCTGTCCCCTACTGCCTTAGCCCCCCACCCTGTGACCTGCTCCCACACTCTGATCACGTCTGGCACATCTCTCCCCTCATTTGGAATTATTTCTAAGGATTCGAAAACATCAAGTTTGATCCTCAAGAGCTGGAATAGTTGCAAGATAAGGTTAAGCGTAAACGGCATAAGAGAACAGGGAAGAGAGGTATAGGTTGTGATAAAAAATGGAACTTTTGTTATACGTAAATCATTACCACTCGTAAACATTTCTAAATACGTCCAATTAAAATCTTACTTTCATATGTTGTGTTCCAACGATTTAGCGAGCCCATGAGGACCTCTACATTTATATTCTCTTAAAATTCACTGATGTTTAACAAATGCTGCTGCTTTGATAGTGAGGCGTTTAAATACTAGAGGCGTGTCGCTCACCATCCCTGGGACACAGGGGACCCGACATCACGCTCTCCTCATCCTACACTTTCCCCAGGACTTGTGATAGTGACCCTAGCAAAGCCGACAGACGCACGCACACTACCTAATGCATTCCAGTTAACAGATGGAATGCATTAGGAAGTGATGTGGTGGTAGCAGACTCCATACACAGTTTCACATGTAAGTATGATAGCACTCAACAGGCTCAGGAACCTGTACACCACTTGATTGATAGTCGAGGGGCGAGACCAAAGAGCCGAAGCTCGACCCCCACACAAGCATAATTAGGCGAGTACATATAGGAGAAAAGTTAAGCATGTCCCTCTTCAGCCATCTTATCACAAAGTTTCCTCCTTTTCCTTTCTCCTGGAGGTACTTGAACAACCCATGGACATTCCCCTCTCCACCCTCCTTCCTCCGCTCAAGTAGCTCTTCCAGTTCTCCGATCCCTCCCCCGAGCCGCTCAACCCCTTTCCACTGTGGCAATGAACCATCCCCTCTCACTTGCCCCTCCTCCCCACGTGCTGCAAGTTGGCCCATGTCAGGTGCTGGGGAGAGCGCGTCAAGGCAACAATGACAATAAGGGAGATGATCCTGGGTCGCGCCCTGGCTGGTGTGGCTTGGTCCCCTGTGGTGTGGCTTAACACCACACTCCAGGCACCAAGTTGAACCGTGTTGGGCAATGTGTGGAGGACGCTTGGGATCCCCAAACTTAACCTCACAGCGATGATGTTATCTAACTTTATTGGAGCGGGAGGCAGGGGACGTAGGGAGTCACAGAGAGAGACACAGTGATTCCAATAACACGCTATGCACAGCCACGATTCCAATACTATACCCAATATAACGGCCAATGCCTGGACCCAGCGCAACACGGGAGAGCATAGAGGAAGTAAGATAATTGGTCAGCCAAAACGGTGGGGGGAATTATTTTGCTTGTCGCAGCCCCCCCCCCCCCCTCTTACCCCACCCCAACCATTTATCGCCCCTTCAATCTTCCCCACCCAAGTCGGAGACAGATGAGTGACTTTTTTTTCTTTATTAAATAATATACAATATAAGGATCATATTTACATCAATTTACAAAAGAAAATAATACATTTATATATAGTTTAAGCTATTCTCAGTAAACCAATTTTTCATATCATCACAGAGCATGAGCCGTAAACCCCAAATGTTATACTTGATCATGTCTCTCAAGATCTTCTATATTTTGTCTACTGAGTAATCCTCCTGCTTGCCTATCCCCACACAGTAACCCTCCTGCCTGCCTAACCCCACACAGTAACCCTCCTGCCTGCCTAACCCCACACAGTAACCCTCCTGCCTGCCTAACCCCACACAGTAACCCTCCTGCCTGCCTAACCCCACACAGTAACCCTCCTGCCTGCCTAACCCCATACAAAAAATGTAATTGGAACCAGCACTTCCATGAGCCACAGAGATATTAGAAAGTATTTTTTTTTAGTGTCAGAGTGGTTGACAAATGGAATGCATTAGGAAGTGATGTGGTGGAGGTTGACTCTATACACAGTTTCACGTGTAGATATGATAGAGCCCAATAGGCTCAGGAACCTGTACATCTGTTGATTGACGGTTGAGAGGTGGGACCAATGAGCCAGAGCTCAACCCCCGCATGTACAATTAGGTGAGTACACACCACAGCACCAGCACCCCCTCACCACAGCACCAGCACCCCAGATTCCCGTTCCCTAACCTTAACATCTCCAAGCTAGCCCCACCACACTCCCTGAAGTAACGTATCTATCTCACCCCCAGAAAACCTCACCAACTTAGACTCCTCCTCCCCACCTCTCCCTCCCCTCCCTTCCTCTCACCATCACTTTTCCCACTTCTGAGAAGATTTTCTTCTCTTCTGCTTGTGCGAGGTCTGAGCTAGAGGAGCCGGCCAGTCAGCTCCTTGCATCACTCTCCTGTGAGTCTTATGCCTTCCAATGCCGTTAAATTTCCTGGAGTACGACTGCCCCGTCCTATTACAGAATCCTTTTTCACACGCGTCCAAATGTTGAGAAAACGTGGGTATTTTTGGGTAAACTCCCTGTGTGCACCTAGTTGTATTCTCCTGGTTGTGCATGTGGTGGTTAAACTTCAGCTCTTGGGATAAGCTCTTCAACATTCTGTTGGCTAATTTGCAGGTTCCCGAGCCGATTGGTCTGTCGAATTTACATTTGAAACTGTGAATGGAGCCTTCACTTTTATACTTCTTAGAGCACACCAGTCTTTCACTGAAAACAATATTTTTAATGTCTTTGTGGCTTATTCGGGTACTTAGCTTCCCCTAGTGTCCCTTTGTTCGTATTCTCTCCATAGCAAATTTGTCTGTCCTTGTCTGTCCCGAGTATTTTGTATGTGGTGATCATGTCTACAAATTTCTACTCTCTTCCAGTGATGTGAAGCTTTATTTTCTTTAGTTTAGTTCTAGTAACACATCTCAGCTCTGGGACTTGTCTGAGGAAAAGGAAACCTGTAAACTTTCGTTTTCTTCGCCGTGTATGCGGGATAAAGGACCTCCACGCTGGTGCCGCATATTCCTGACAAACATGGAGTACAATGTACTCTAGCCCGTGTATGTGCTCCTCCTCACTGATTCACTTCTCAAATACTGACATTACATTACCCATCTACTAACTTTTTGGTAATTCTCCAGTTTCCATTGATATGTTATATATTATAATTAGTGGTCAGTACAAGACCTCAACCTACTCTTTGAGACTCCACAGTAAGACTCTCGCTTGTTACATCAAGGTGCCTCTTTCCTTCATCTCTAGTAATCCTGTTTCATTTTACACATTCATTTCAATTCAGACACTCCCCTTCGCTTTATTGTGAAGACCTCATGTGGTCTCCTATTTAGATAACCACACACGTCCTTGTCATTCTCTGAGAATGAATCATTCCATATTCTCAGTTCCATCACGTATTCCTCTACTACGGTTTTCCTCCTGATGTGGCTAAGGAGCTTGGTGTTGTCTCTGTTGACATTCTCCAATTGTTTCAAACTGTACTGTAATGCGAATAACAGTTAAAATAATGCACCAGCTGACGAAATAGATCATGAAGTATTAAACTAATCAGAGGCCGGTATTCGGGAACTTTTTAGTTAATCATCGGCCGGTATTCACAGGTGCAGCCGTTGAGCCGTGAGGGTGAGCTGCTCACGGAGAATTTTAGGTCGAGGCTATTGTTGTGAGGAGAAGCAATTCCGCTCATTATCCATCCAAACAATAGCCAGGAAAGAATAATGCTGCACGGTGATTGATACCGACACACAAACCCAAACAATCGTCTCCTGTAGTAGGAAGAATGTGAGGGACAGGCGCTCTTCCTACAAACGTGCCCACCTCTTCCTCCTAAAGGCGAGAGGAGGAGGAGGGGCGGAAACTTGAGGTATGGAAGGACAGTGATTGGAAGAGACAGGTAGGTGTACTAGGGATCTGGACAGAACGAGGATGGCCATGAGGCGGTGAGGATCAGGATGATCAGGAGATTATGGATCTTGATGAATATAGTCAGCAGGTAAGGGGAATGAGAGATAATAATGAGTAAAAAGACTAATGGTTCAGGAAGATAAACAGAGGGAAAGGGGTCAAACAGGAGGGGACTGGGAGGGGGTGGCGCAGGAAGAGGAACAGGATTATTAGGGAATGGGGGTAGTACAGGAGAGGCATGGGAGGAGATGGTGCAGAACGAGGGGCAGTAGGGAAGGGGGTGATGCAGGGTAAGGGGTTGTCCCTGGTGGTGGCTAGGGGGTAGGGGGCCTCGTCGTGGGTAGGTCCGCGTGATCTCGTATCCTCTCCAGGCTTTTATGTGATGCTTTACCCGACACAATTTAAACTTTGTTACGATCTTATCAAAAATGAGAGCGAGAGAAAGAGAGAGAGAGAGAGAGAGAGAGAGAGAGAGAGAGAGAACTGTGTACGAGAAAATAAAGTATAAAGAGGGAATATGTATGGAGAAAGTAGAGAGAAGGCCAGGCTGGGACATCCAAAACAGAGATCGAGTGATAAAGATAATGTTGATGAAGCTAGAAAAGAGTAAAAGGAGAAAATCCTAGAAAAGAGAAAACTGCAAAATATAATGGATTACAAAAAGGGGGCTTTTTCAGAAGGACATGACGAAGAACAAGAGAGTCAAGACAGCAGGCAGGCACAAGGAAGAAACAAGGAGAAAGAAAAAACCGGGAAACTGCAGTCCCCATCTCAACCTTACAGGGAAGTGGGGAACCCTCAACTAGCAACCCTAGAAGTAAGTGCAACAACCCTATCTGCCACCCTATTGAAACCTCCCCACTCAAAGCCCTCCCTGCACCTTACCTAATGCCCCACCAGCACCTGTAATCTTCACTCTCCATCAACCCTCCCTTTACCCCGGATCAGTCCAGCAACCAGGAGGCCTGGTCGACGACCGGGCCGTGGGGACGCTAAGCCCCGGAAGCACCTCAAGGTAACCTCAAGGTAACCCCTCATCCAAAGCCTTCCCTGTCTCCCTATCACATGACCTTCCTCCCCCTTTCCAGGCAGACATAGGCAAGATCTAAACCCATACCCTCTCCATATACAGTTTCAAATTAAGCTATAATAGAGCCCAATAGACCCAGGAACCTATAAACCAGATAACTGGTGGTTTAGAGGTGGGACCAAAGAGCCAAGGCTCAACCCCCTCAAGAACAACTAAGCGAGTACAACTACGTTAGTACACACACACAAAACTCCACAAAGCTTTAAGACGAGAGTGCTTGCTTGCTCAATTCTTTCCTCCGGTCGTAACCTGTTTTTTCTTCTTACATTTGAGACACTCTGGAAAATAAGTTCCAGCAGCGACCAACACACCTACACCACCATCAACAGTGGCGTTTAGCCAACAGAACAGCTAATGCTACGAGTTCTACGCGACGAAGGGCCCCGACACAACAGCGACTTTATCGTTTGAAGAAGCACAGGGATCAACCGAGGCACTTGGATCAACTGAGGCAGCAGTAGAGGCACTAATACAAACTTCTAACACCACTCAAAAGCATGTGAGGTGTCGTATGAACCTGACAGTTGTCGTCGGACTTTGAAACGTTCCGTGGGACACGGAACCTTCCCACGAACCCACGGCACCCATAGCAGGTACCGTGGGAACCTGGAGGGTACCGTGGGAACCTGGAAGGTACCGTGGGAACCTGGAGGGTACCGTGGGAACCTGGAAGGTACCGTGGGAACCTGGAGGGTACCGTGGGAACCTGGAAGGTACCGTGGGAACCTGGAGGGTACCGTGGGAACCTGGAAGGTACCGTGGGAACCTGGAGGGTACCGTGGGAACCTGGAAGGTACCGTGGGAACCTGGAAGGTACCGTGGGAACCTGGAAGGTACCGTGGGAACCTGGAAGGTACCGTGGGAACCTGGAAGGTACCGTAGGAACCTGGAAGGTACCGTGGGAACCTGGAGGGTACCGTGGGAACCTGGAAGGTACCGTGGGAACCTGGAGGGTACCGTGGGAACCTGGAGGGTACCGTGGGAACCTGGAGGGTACCGTGGGAACCTGGAAGGTACCGTGGGAACCTGGAGGGTACCGTGGGAACCTGGAGGGTACCGTGGGAACCTGGAGGGTACCGTGGGAACCTGGAAGGTACCGTGGGAACCTGGAGGGTACCGTGGGAACCTGGAAGGTACCGTGGGAACCTGGAGGGTACCGTGGGAACCTGGAGGGTACCGTGGGAACCTGGAGGGTACCGTGGGAACCTGGAGGGTACCGTGGGAACCTGGAAGGTACCGTGGGAACCTGGAAGGTACCGTGGGAACCTGGAAGGTACCGTGGGAACCTGGAAGGTACCGTGGGAACCTGGAGGGTACCGTGGGAACCTGGAAGGTACCGTGGGAACCTGGAGGGTACCGTGGGAACCTGGAAGGTACCGTGGGAACCTGGAAGGTACCGTGGGAACCTGGAAGGTACCGTGGGAACCTGGAAGGTACCGTGGGAACCTGGAAGGTACCGTGGGAACCTGGAGGGTACCGTGGGAACCTGGAGGGTACCGTGGGAACCTGGAGGGTACCGTGGGAACCAGGCAGCAGACAAAGACCCCGCGTGACCAATAAAACTCTCCAGCTGGTGGATCAGACGACGAGGGCGTCCCCAGGGGCAAGCAGCGCCAAGATAAGCCTCTCGGCCCCTCGCTGACCCCCGCCGCCCTCAGCCTTCCGTCGGCTTAAAGGTGGGTGCGTGTTACGTCTTGCGTCTCAACAACGTGGCAGGTCAGGACGGCTCACACACGGCCAATTGTCCCAGCATCTTCTTGCGCTACTAACTACCTGATTAAATCCTCATCATGGGCATATCTTCTTGAGGTTATCTTGAGATGATTTCGGGGCTTTAGTGTCCCCGCGGCCCAGTCCTCGACCAGGCCTCCACCCCAGGAAGCAGCCCGTGACAGCTGACTAACACCCAGGTACCTATTTTACTGCTAGGTAACAGGGGCGTAGGGTGAAAGAAACTTTGCCCATTGTTTCTCGCCGGCGCCTGGGATCGAACCCAGGACCACAGGATCACAAGTCCAGTGTGATGTCCGCTCGGCCGACCGGCTCCCCTCGTTGCCATCACTACCACAACCATCTACATCATCAACAACAACTCCACGAAGAACACCACCAAGCAGCTGGGTGGAGATCAGCCGGGTTGTAATGGTTGTGTGGGTCGCAAACACCAAGAGTCTGATTGATCAAGTTATTACCAGAGCGGTCGGGACACTAGGCAGAAACCTGTGCTCAACCTGTCTTGTGTTACACAGAGGTGAGCTACATCATAAGTTTTCCAATGTTTTCAAGTTGCACGGCCACTGATACGCTCGTATAGCCATTAATCCCACGAAATCCCTCACTGTACCATCCCCCACTGTACCATCCCCCACTGTACCATCCCCTACTGTACCATCCCCCACTGTACCATCCCCCACTGTACCATCCCCACCTGTACCATCCCCCACTGTACCATCCCTCACTGTACCATCCCTCACTGTACCATCCCCCACTGTACCATCCCCCACTGTACCATCCCCTACTGTACCATCCCCCACTGTACCATCCCCCACTGTACCATCCCCACCTGTACCATCCCCCACTGTACCATCCCCCACTGTACCATCCCTCACTGTACCATCCCCCACTGTACCATCCCCCACTGTACCATCCCCCACTGTACCATCCCCCACTGTACCATCCCCCACTGTACCATCCCCACCTGTACCATCCCCCACTGTACCATCCCCCACTGTACCATCCCCTACTGTACCATCCCCCACTGTACCATCCCCCACTGTACCATCCCCCACTGTACCATCCCCCACTGTACCATCCCCTACTGTACCATCCCCCACTGTACCATCCCCCACTGTACCATCCCCTACTGTACCATCCCCCACTGTACCATCCCCCACTGTACCATCCCCTACTGTACCATCCCCCACTGTACCATCCCCTACTGTACCATCCCCCACTGTACCATCCCCCACTGTACCATCCCCCACTGTACCATCCCCCACTGTACCATCCCTCACTGTACCATCCCCCACTGTACCATCCCCCACTGTACCATCCCCCACTGTACCATCCCCCACTGTACCATCCCCACCTGTACCATCCCCCACTGTACCATCCCCCACTGTACCATCCCTCACTGTACCATCCCCCACTGTACCATCCCCCACTGTACCATCCCCCACTGTACCATCCCCCACTGTACCATCCCCCACTGTACCATCCCCACCTGTACCATCCCCCACTGTACCATCCCCCACTGTACCATCCCCTACTGTACCATCCCCCACTGTACCATCCCCCACTGTACCATCCCCCACTGTACCATCCCCCACTGTACCATCCCCTACTGTACCATCCCCCACTGTACCATCCCCCACTGTACCATCCCCTACTGTACCATCCCCCACTGTACCATCCCCCACTGTACCATCCCCTACTGTACCATCCCCCACTGTACCATCCCCCACTGTACCATCCCCCACTGTACCATCCCCCACTGTACCATCCCCCACTGTACCATCCCCCACTGTACCATCCCCCACTGTACCATCCCCCACTGTACCATCCCTCACTGTACCATCCCCCACTGTACCATCCCCCACTGTACCATCCCTCACTGTACCATCCCCCACTGTACCATCCCCCACTGTACCATCCCCACCTGTACCATCCCCCACTGTACCATCCCTCACTGTACCATCCCCCACTGTACCATCCCCCACTGTACCATCCCCCACTGTACCATCCCCCACTGTACCATCCCCACCTGTACCATCCCCACTGTACCATCCCTCACTGTACCATCCCCCACTGTACCATCCCCCACTGTACCATCCCCCACTGTACCATCCCCCACTGTACCATCCCCTACTGTACCATCCCCTACTGTACCATCTCCCACTGTACCATCCCCTACTGTACCATCCCCTACTGTACCATCTCCCACTGTACCATCCCCTACTGTACCATCCCCCACTGTACCATCCCCCACTGTACCATCCCCCACTGTACCATCCCCTACTGTACCATCCCCCACTGTACCATCCCCCACTGTACCATCCCCCACTGTACCATCCCCCACTGTACCATCCCCTACTGTACCATCCCCTACTGTACCATCTCCCACTGTACCATTCCCTACTGTACCATCCCCTACTGTACCATCTCCCACTGTACCATCCCCTACTGTACCATCTCCCACTGTACCATCCCCCACTGTACCATCCCCCACTGTACCATCCCCCACTGTACCATCCCCTACTGTACCATCCCCTACTGTACCATCTCCCACTGTACCATCCCCTACTGTACCATCCCCTACTGTACCATCTCCCACTGTACCATCCCCTACTGTACCATCTCCCACTGTACCATCCCCCACTGTACCATCCCCCACTGTACCATCCCCTACTGTACCATCCCCCACTGTACCATCCCCCACTGTACCATCCCCTACTGTACCATCCCCTACTGTACCATCCCCTACTGTACCATCCCCCACTGTACCATCCCCCACTGTACCATCCCCCACTGTACCATCCCCCACTGTACCATCCCCTACTGTACCATCCCCCACTGTACCATCCCCCACTGTACCATCCCCCACTGTACCATCCCCCACTGTACCATCCCCTACTGTACCATCCCCCACTGTACCATCCCCCACTGTACCATCCCCCACTGTACCATCCCCCACTGTACCATCCCCTACTGTACCATCCCCCACTGTACCATCCCCTACTGTACCATCCCCCACTGTACCATCCCCTACTGTACCATCCCCTACTGTACCATCCCCCACTGTACCATCCCCTACTGTACCATGAGGCATCTGTGCCAAAAGAAGCACCATCTAGGCTGGGCATTATGGCGTCCATTTAGTTATTAAAGAGATTTTTCTTGCGGAGCGCCGGTTGGCGGCCGTCTGCCTCAGGCTTCCTAGGACCCGAGTGGAAAGGTGTGACGGAATCGTTTTGACAGAATGGAAAGGTGTAGGATCACTCCGGGATCCTGGGAGAGTTTTGGATCCTCTCGGAAAGCTGAGTGGATGCAAGATCCTTTCGGGAAGCTGGGAGTGGGAACCTGGAGGGTACCAGGGGAACCTGAATGGTACCGTGGGATTCTAAAGGATTCCTTTAGAATCATGTAACAGGATTCTTTTTGGTATATTTTACGCGTGACACGACCGTTAAGAAATGAAAGTAAAAAAATACGTCGGCACTTTTAGTTGAATTTGGAACGTTGCATATTAGAAATCGCAGCAGTCAGGAAGTACACGGTGACTCGGAACAGCGAGATAAAACATAGTTAATCCCCCATAACAACGTTAAAGCTCATACTTACTACTGAAACTACACCCCCGATAATTTAGTATGACGAGACGGTAAATAGACATCACTGAGAGATCAAGAAATCATGAAAAAAATTAGGTGTTCGGTACAACGTCGCAGTTTATATCCCTTACGCAGAACAACAGGAAAGTCAATAGAAATTATTAGAGATGAAAGACACATGAGGGTCACAATGGTACAAGAGTATAATGAACATAATGAACACTGTCAAGGTGCGTAGGGAGCTGAGAAGCCTCAAGCGAGGGCATAGACACCCGGAGGTGATAAAGACGGGGTAACGACCAAAAATTTTATATGGGCTATGACCTCATTACATGCGGCTAATACAAGTTGGATATGACCTTAATTGGCAAGTTTCAAAGTTGCCTTTCTAACCATGTGAGGAAAGCGGGCTGGGATTGAGGTCGAAATTCCACGCATTTCATCCACTGAAGTCTCTGTTTATGCGCCGAGCTGTGCAAAATAACAACATACTGGAGTGAATGATATGGTAGAAGAACGCAGAGCAGAGCCAATGAAGAGAAGAGGTGCCCCTTCCTGTAAGGAGTGCTAGATGAACCGAGTTGTGGTGAATATGTGGTCCTATGGGCCACTCCAAGGAACAGTCTGTTCGGCGAAGTTATCAGATGTCAAGCCAGTCCCCAGGCCGGGCTTAGGGAGTAGAACAACTCACAGAACCCACCCCATATGTGAACCAGTTACATCAGACTAATCCTGGAGTATGTGGCTCTGGTGTGGAGTCCATATCTAGTCAATATCGTATACAGGAGACTAATGTAAAAGCCCCCGAGGCAATAACAAAGCTAACTTTTATATACACATGACAAGTGATTTCTTACATAAATATCTAAAGGCAGTTCTTATGATATCCAACCTCGGCACACGCTACACCCTCCTCTTCCCCACACCAAGACCCTCCTCTTCCCCACACCAACACCCTCCTCTTCACCACACCAACACCCTCCTCTTCACCACACCAACACCCTCCTCTTCCCCACACCAACACCCCTCTTCTCGCCCCCTTCCCTAACGATCAAATCCCCAAAACGTAACCTACTCATTTCTCGCTCCTCTCCTCCCATTCCAATTGTTAATTTTTCTCTTCTCAATTCATTTTACTTTCCTGACACTTCCCCTCCCTTCCTTATACCCCCCCCTTCCTATATGACACTTTCCCCCTCTCCCTTTCAGACACATTCCCCTCACTACCTTACATCTTCTCTCCCATCCCAACCTCCTCACCACCAAACTTACAATCTCTTCTCTCCACTTATCATGTCCCTCCCCCGGCTCCTTGCCTCCCAACACCGTCGTTACCCTCGTGATTGCGTCGGCACCTCTGCTTGCTGGGGTTTTCTGGTGCGTTGACGCGCCTCTGGCTCGCCCTTAATGTCTTCTTTTTCCCCCTCTACGACTCGCCTCACACCCAACTCCGTTTCTTGATGCATTTTCCTGTTGTGTGTTTAATGATTTTGTTTAGAGATTTGTATTTGCGATGGATTAACTAGAGCGTGTATATAAGTCTCACGTAACAGCAATTGTTCTATCTATGACTTGGTAAAAAGAGTCATTAATCTACCTGGTACCTTCCTTAAGGAAAGCCATCACGACCAGTTCCACTTGGCGCCATGGCTATTCGGTTCTCAAAACGTGAAAGTAAGACGTGTAATCTAGAAGGGGAAGGGACGACGACGTTTCGGTCTGTCTTGGACCATTCTCAAGTCGATTTGAGAATGGTTCAGGACGGACCGAAACGTCGTCGTCCCTTCAGCTTCTAGTGTGTGGTCTGGTCAACTTACTTTAGCCACGTTATTGTGACTCATCGCCTGCACGTGTAATCTAGATTACTTTGAGGAATCGAACTGAGGTCGGAGATATCACAGTCCAGCATGCTAACTACATCTCCAAACAGCAGTTAGATAATAATAACTCTGTACTACAATTCCAACTAAGAACGTTATTGAAAAGTTTACACTCACGTCTGTGAATCAAAAACAAAAAACATAACGGGAATATATTTGAACCTTCCCGAGAGCCTCCCAGCGGTGTGCTGACATGAGCCTTGGCTGAGGATCGCAGCACATCTGTCACGTGTCTATAAAAGCTGGCTTTATTATGGCTTCGGGGGCTTTTGTGTTACGGTTGTCTATTTAAATATTCCATCTGATAGGTTGAGCTGCCTTACAGGTCGAGTCTTTTTTAAATATTTATACTTAAGAAGGAAGACTTGCATGAATCTTGGGAGGCAAGAGGATCCAATAAGACCATGTGAAGCATCATAACCCTGAAGGCTGTTAGAGACAGACCCAAGGGAGACATAAACTGCAGGAGATCCCAGGAGACAGATGGACCTAAATGAACCATGAGAAACACTAGAATTCAAGAGGAGCCACAAGCAGTAGGAAGACCCACGACCCTAGAAGATACCAAGGAAAACCTATCAGAGCAACCGGAAGACCATAGGGGCTCGTACAGACCATGAAGGCTCAGGATGACCCAAACGGGCCCCCCCCCCCAAAAAAAAAAAAAAACCCGAGAAGCAGAAGAGCCAAAATGAGCCCAAGATGCGCCGAGAACAACCCAGGAAGACCATGAAAGTCTTGATCCAGGTGGACTGGGCGAGTCAGGTGGACCCAGGAGGACGATAAAGGCCAGGAGGGGCCATGAGAAGGACCATGAGAAGGACCATGAGGGGGAGCCTCACACCCCTCCCTCACCGACACCCGCTCCGGAAGCAGCGCACCATCACAGCCTTTATAGCCCGTCTTCCAGCCTCCTCATTAAACTCTCTCACAACCGCGATTTCGCCGACCTGCCGAGTCAATGAGGATGCCATAAAGGAAATGAGGCAACGTATTGAGGCCCCCCCAACTGGTCCCTGAGGTGCCTTTCCCAACCATTATCCTCCTTATCCTCCCACTCTCCTTCTCTTCCACTCCCATCAGCATCTACGTAAACATCCCCCACCCCCTTCCACAGCCTATTGTTGTACGCTTATTTGTTTTATGGCCACATTTCGGAGGAATCCATATTTAGGTCGCTCAGTCCATTTTCTATTGTGTCATCGTTTCTGTACCGCAGTTGTCCATAGCGTGGACGATGGTCTACGGTTTATCTGTGCAAGCGACTATCAATAATTTTTAGAAAAGACATTAGCCATAAAGGCTAATTAGAGTCGACCTAATTAGCTGTTAAGCGTTGAAGTAAGTCACTCCGGTGTTGGCAGGCCGATGGGAAACATTTATATATATATATTTATTCCCGACAGCAGTCAATGTGGATTAAAATAAGTTACCGTATTTTACAGGGAAGGGAACATTGCACTAAGAAACGAAGCACAGAAGTGGTTGATCAGGAGAAATAATAAAAATAATAATAATAATAATAATAATAATAATACCCAGAGAGTGATCACACTAACGTGATGTGACAATGAGAAAAATCCGTAGGAGTCGTGATGAGGGTTCGAATCTATGTATGGGTGTGAATTTCGGGCCCACCTCCAGTGAACCCCCCAACCTCCTTAGGACCCCAGCACACCTTAGTGGGACCCTAACCCCACCTCCGTAGGATCTAAGCTAGAGAGTGGGTAGCTCCTAAGAAACCGAGCCGGGTATATACGCTACATGTGAGCTCGGGCTACAAAATCATCCCATTTTTGTATATGACTGACAATTTGTGCACCAGATGCCAACTGCGAGTTTATGTGAAGGCTCGTCTAGCAAATTGACTTAATAATGAAGAGGAGGACAAGGAGGAGGAGGAGAAAGAGGACGAGGAAGACGAGGAGGAGTAAGAGGAGGATGACGAGGAAGACGAGGAGGAGGAAGACAAGGAGAAGGAATAAGAAGACTGAATTAGGAAAGAAAAAGATTTTGATAACGAAAAATGAAAGAAATGTAGAAAGATGAAGAAATTAACTTAATGTAGAAATTAAGAAGAATGAAGAACAAAGCTGAACAAGAATAACAAAAAAATAATTACGATGTAAATGAAAAACACAAGACTTTTGTGCCTTTGTATACGGTCTCCGATCGGCACTGTAAGCCATTTCGTCTACAAACTACAACGATGATGCTGCAACAACCCTGATGCGCCTGTTCACCTAGCAGTAAATAGGTACCTGGGAGTTAGACAGCTGCTACGGGCTGCTTCCTGCGGATATGTAACAAAAAGGAGGCCTGGTCGAGGACCGGGACGCGGGGACGCTAAGCCCCGAAATCATCTCAAGATAACCTCAAGATAACCAGGGACACGGAGAACAGCATCGTCATGCTGGGAAGACGCTGTGCAGTGTTGAAATGAGCAGTGATGAACTGAACAGTGATGAGTTGAGCAATGGTGAGCTGAGCAGTGTTGAACTGAGCAGTGATGAGCAGAACATTGTGAATTATTACTAAGAGACGTCTTAGGGGATCACTGTACAATACAGGCTACACTGACCGACTAAAGAGTACAATGCACAAGTACAGGATATTCTGTACCATCACGCAGTGTAAATAGGTTCTACGTCACGAATAATTGAGTCCTGGAGAGGGAGAATAAAGAGGAGGAGAGGTGGGGGGGGGGGGAGATATGGAGGAAGGGGGAGGAGGAAGGGGAAGAGTTAAGGGGGGAGAGTAACTAGAGTCCCGGGTGATGAAGTGGGCGGCTGGTCCGTCACTTCAGAAATATGGGCGTGTGGGCGGATCTGGTATTGATCCCATAATGACTGGGCATTAGTCCCAGTTTCCTATCTCTCAGTCCCTCTTTTGAGCTACCACTTGCCCATCCATCCATCCATCCATCCATCCATCCATCCATCCATCCATCCATCCATCCATCCATCCATCCATCCATCCATCCATCCATCCATCCATCCACCGCTGTTGAAATTAAGTTTACTAAGATACACGCAAAGTGGGAGTGAAGGGAGGCAACTTAAGCCATCTTCACACCCCTGTGTTGCGTCAGCATCTGATGTTGATTTTCTTCACCCACCTCCGCTCTCACGATTTGCCATCCCGTAAAAAATCAACTGTTTTGCCTAACCTGCGAACCTAAACAACCAACCTAAACCATGTAACGCGAGCAGGGATGGGCAGGAGACACAGACCAACATGACAACGACGACTATAGCGGGAAGAGGCACAGACCGAATAGACACTGCTTTACGGAGGAGAAAAACGCCAAGAGAAAAGGATGTGGGACTGTCCGACGAGCCAAAATTGCGTAATATCCGGATAAGAATTCCTACAAGCAACACCCTGTTTCTGACGCAGGTAACGACTAACAAGAAAAAAAATCAAACACAGGTAGTGATAATGTGCTCTCTCTCTCTCTCTCTCTCTCTCTCTCTCTCTCTCTCTCTCTCTCTCTCTCTCTCTCTCTCTCTCTCTCTCTCTCTCTCTCTCTCTCTCTCTCTCTCTCTCTCTCTCTCTCTCTCTCTCTCTCCAACAAGGGTAACCTCACAGCTTACTTGACTCCCTACACCATTCGACCTGCCTCTTGACTCGACCTCCTTCGCACCACACTCATCACCAGCCCAAAATTCCTACCATTATCCCCGGGGCCGCCTCTTGTTCTCTTCTCATCTGCCTGGCCAGCATTGTTTTACCTTCCCCAATCCTGCTGTTGCTGCTGCAGATGTTGCTGTTGCTGTTAGTGGTGATACTGCTGTTGCTACTGTTGATGCAGCTTCTGTTGCTCATATGCTGTTGTTGATGGAGCTGTTCTACGTGGCGTTACTGCGATGACGCCACAAATGCTGTTAATTTTGCTTGTGTTGTTCCAGATGGTGATGATAGTGCTACAAAAATAATGATGATCTCGTGTCTCTGGTGCAGCTCCTGCTGCTTGTGTTGTCTCCGGCGCCCGTAGTCGCGCCAATATTGATTTCCAGTCTTTTGGTCAGTCAATATCAGTAGAGTGCTAAGTACGTCCTTCTCCCTCTCACCTTCCACTGAGCAGAGCAGATTGTTGTTGTTTTAGTTTTAGCAACTCGGAACTAATATTTTTATGTAGCACGGGCTATGGTGAGCCCCTAGTGGACCTACCTGGCACAGAAGCGGGGCTGTAACTTGTGTACAGTGCATTGATTAATGAAGATTAAGCCACCCAAGAGGTGGCACGGGTATGAATAGCCCGTAATGTGCAGAGCATTTTCCCTCCCATATTTATAATCACCCAACTTACCCTTCCTCCTTCCTCATTCTACCCTTCCTCCTTTCCCCCCTCTACCTTGTTCCTCCTCTTCCTTCTTCCCATCTCCCTTCTACTCCCTTCCACCCGCTCTCCCTCCATTCCTCGCTCCCTCCACCAAATATGCAACCTTTTTCAATTGATCTTAGATTACTCCTGTATAAAGTTTAATCACCAATTCGTTACCAACAGTGTAATATGAGACAGGCGCAACACACTTCACACAGTTTCGGTCCAATATTAAGGTGTGACTAACGCAAGCGGCCACTAGGTCACGAAGATACGGCTATTTTCAGGCAGCCGAACTATCACTTTGTAATTCGACATAATTTGTAAACAAATGAACTGTCGTAAGCTAATGAGGATTTTATGTTCGGCTTAGAGTGAAGTTTGGCTATTGTCTCTTGCCTCCTTCTAGCTGTCATATTGTCTCTTTTTCTGGCCCTGTAGTTTGTCGCTCTCTCTCTCTCTCTCTCTCTCTCTCTCTCTCTCTCTCTCTCTCTCTCTCTCTCTCTCTCTCTCTCTCTCTCTCTCTCTCTCTCTCTCTCTTTCTCGCTCTCTCTCTCTCTCTCTCTCTCTCTCTCTCTCTCTCTCTCTCTCTCTCTCTCTCTCTCTTTCTCGCTCTCTCTCTCTCTCTCTCTCTCTCTCTCTCTCTCTCTCTCTCTCTCTCTCTCTCTCTCTCTCTCTCTCTCTCTCTCGTCCTCTCTCTCTCGTCCTCTCTCTCTCTCGTTCTCTCTCTCTCTCTCCCTCCAGCCTCATCATTGCCCACTCACCGTCTTCCCCCCAATCATCATAACTCAGTCGTCTTCTCCTTTCTTGCCATTATTTCACGCCTCTTTCTCTTCTTCATCTCATCTGTTTCCCTCTATCATGGTGCCATGGTAGCACTCTTGTGTGTTATTTAATAATATTAATATATACTCGTTATATATTCTGAGTAATAAACACCATTATCATCATTATCATTGAATTCATCATCGACACAATCATCATTATCTTTTTAAGATGGTCACTATGGGCGCTTTGCATAAATAATCCGCATTGCCATTACTATCACCTTCGCTCACCATCTTTCTCATCTTCACCATCAGTGGGATCATCATTTCTCTCCGCCATTTCCTCACTATCATCATCATCATCATCATCACCAGGCGTGACACAACAGCTTGTTAAGTCAGGCTGCCTTCGGTCTTCTTAGGGTTAATAGGCCATTATTCTCTCTTCCACTCTCTTTCATTCCTTCCTTCTTTTCTTCCTTCCTTTCGCTCTCACTTTCGCTATACTGTTTTGATCCCTTTTATAATAGTTTGTAACTTTATATGTATATTATATTTTCTCTTCTCTCTTCATGTCTCTTATCTTTTAGTCTCTTTTTTGTCTTTATTTCTCTTGTTTTCTAATTTGTCGTTCTCAGTTTCAAGCAAAATGTTATTTTAATCACTCTCTCTCTCGTTTTCTCTCTCTCTCGTTCTGTCTCTCTCTCGTTCTCTCTCTCTCGTTCTCTCTCTCGTTCTCTCTCTCTCTCTCGTTCTCTCTCTCGTTCTCTCTCTCTCTCGTTCTCTCTCTCTCTCTCGTTCTCTCCCTCGTTCTCTCTCTCGTTCTCTCTCTCGTTCTCTCTCTCTCTCGTTCTCTCTCTCTCTCTCTCGTTCTCTCTCTCTCTCGTTCTCTCTCTCTCTCGTTCTCTCTCTCTCTCGTTCTCTCTCTCGTTCTCTCTCTCTCTCTCGTTCTCTCTCTCGTTCTCTCTCTCTCTCTCTCGTTCTCTCTCTCTCTCTCTCGTTCTCTCTCTCTCTCTCGTTCTCTCTCTCTCTCTCGTTCTCTCTCTCTCTCTCTCGTTCTCTCTCTCGTTCTCTCTCTCTCTCTCGTTCTCTCTCTCGTTCTCTCTCTCTCTCTCTCGTTCTCTCTCTCTCTCTCGTTCTCTCTCTCTCTCTCTCTCTCTCTCGTTCTCTCTCTCTCTCTCGTTCTCTCTCTCTCTCTCTCTCTCTCTCTCTCTCTCTCTCTCTCTCTCTCTCTCTCTCTCTCTCTCTCTCTCTCTCTCTCTCTCTTAATTCTGGATCTTCCCCTTTTTCATGTTTCTCGTTTAGTTCCACTTTTATTGGGCTCTCATTCTCGTGGTGTTATTACATGTCTTCAAACCCGTAACTCAGTTCCCTCTCACCTCCCTGATGCCTCTTCTTCCCTTATGTGTTCTCTCTTCTTGCCTCTTTGTTACTTTTCTCCTTCTTCACCTTCTCTTCCTCCTACCCACTTCTCCTACTGTTCCTTCTGCTCCTACCCCCATTCATCTTCATTCTGTATTTCTTTTCCAACTCTTCCTTTGTCTCTTTTTACCCTTTCTCTCCCCCCTCCCACTTCCTCGTCCCCGTGGCCACCCTCCCTCTGGTTGCTACACAGACACCGGAGCATTGTGAAGCCTCCTGGGTGACGGAGAAGCGTCGATGTCGATCGACAGATCAGCGATCGTGGATCCTCTGGGGATAGTCGGAGTGATCCAGGTAGGAGTGATTGGGAGTCCATCTGACTCGTGGTGATTGGCACAGTGACGGGGTAGCCACAGGGTGGGAGTGGGAGTGGGAGTGGGGTTAGTGGCAGAGTAGTGGCTGTGTAGTGTAGGGGGGGGATAGCAGTGGGTGAGTAGAGGTAACTGGAGCATAGTGGGTGCAAGAGTATACGGGTGGAGCTTCCACTAACTGCTGCGGAAGAGGAATTTGTTGTACATTATCGATCTATCGAGCCAGATAATGTGGAGGTGTGGGAGAGGGGAGAAGAGAGGTGGGAGAAGGGGAGAAGAGAGGTGGGAGAGGGTGAGAAGAGAGGTGGGAGAGGGGAGAAGAGAGGTGGGAGAGGGGAGAAGAGAGGTGGGAGAGGAGAGAAGAGAGGTGGGAGAGGAGAGAAGAGAGGTGGGAGAGGAGAGAAGAGAGGTGGGAGAGGGGAGAAGAGAGGTGGGAGAGGGGAGAAGAGAGGTGGGAGAGGAGAGAAGAGAGGTGGGAGAGGGACAAACGAGAGGTGGGGACAATATAGAAGGATGATTAGCAGCATCACTCATCAGCATCCTGCCAAGGTCAGCCAGGGATGGTGACTCAGTGTGACAAGTATACTCATATCTCACCTTATCACAAGCTATTACGGAACTCTTCCCCCCTCTTTTATCCACTTCTCTATATTTCTCCTCCTTCCCTCTACCTCCGCCATTCTCCCATTATCTATTTCTCCCATCTTCACTTCTCACCTCTCTTCACCCAGCACACGCACTATCGACTGGAATTTTCAGCCCACATAATGGGCTGAAAATCTCAACCAGAAGTCCTACTTTTCTCATTGATGAATCAAGTACTTGTGAGTTGTAATGTTACTTGTAGCTCTTCCCCCTCTAATATCTTCCTCAGTTGACCAGACCACACACTAAAAGGTGAAGGAACGACGACGTTTCGGTTCGTCCTGGACCATTCTCACAATCGACTTGAGAATGGTCCAGAACGGACCGAAACGTCGTCGTCCCTTCACCTTCTAGTGTGTGGTCTGGTCAACATACTTTAGCCACGTTATTGTGACTCATCGCCTGCATCTTCCTCAGCCCTCCACTACTCCTCTTCCTTCTTACACAGAGAAAGGAGGTACTTATGTGAGACCAGGGCGACTGGGGATGTGCTGAGATGTGTTGATGTCTTTAAATATCAGGGAAGAGTGACTAGTAAATACATTATTATGTGTTAATGCGATTAAGAGTAGACTGAGTCAAGGAAGAAAAATGGCTTTTTCCATAAAAGCTCTGGCAAGGAGCTGCAGATTAGGACCGCATGCGGCTCAGAGGCTGCAAATTAGGACCGCATGCGGATCAGAGGCTGTAAGATAGGGCCGCATGCGCCTCAGAGGCTGCATGCTGTCTTAACTTACTGTTATTGACGGCCGACGTGGAATGACTGTTGCAACCCAAATTCTTGAACGTGGATCACAAGGGAGGCAAGAGTGAGACAAACGGAAAATTAAAGCAACAGAGATAGACAATCTGAGAAGCTTGGGATGCTGTTAAGAGCAGCGATGGCCGAGCAACGGGACGGTGGGGCTATGGAGGAAGAGATGTGACAATGGAAGAGGAGCTAACTAATTCTGAATTAACACACATTTGGTAAATATGTGTGTGTGTGTGTGTGTGTGTGTGTGTGTGTGTGTGTGTGTGTGTGTGTGTGTGTGTGGTTCACTCTCACACACTCGCGCCTCACATAAAATATCGCTGTAGTTCACATCACGGCGTTTTAGCCCGGTGCCACTCTAGGGAATTTACCCAGACTGTCGACAATGACTTTATACTCCTGGTAACGCTTTTACTCTGCCACCTGAGAGACCCCCACGCCACCTGCCTCATGCCTCTCTCTCTCTCTCTCTCTCTCTCTCTCTCTCTCTCTCTCTCTCTCTCTCTCTCTCTCTCTCTCTCTCGTCCAACCCTATGGCAAGGAGCCAACGTCACAACACTGCCAAGATGGTGGACTCTTGCTTCTGACTATATAGATGCTATTTCATCTCCCTAAACAAAGAAGTGACGTTTGTCTTGTGCCCGAAGTTAACACATACAACTGTTTACACTGAATATGGGGGAGAGAGAGAGAGAGAGAGAGAGAGAGAGAGAGAGAGAGAGAGAGAGAGAGAGAGAGAGAGAGAGAGAGAGAGAGAGAGAGAGAGAGAGAGAGAGAGAGAGACATACATACATACATAAAGACTGTCACAAGTGTCATGGAGTATCTAGGCCATCCTACCTGCTACCCATTCACTCATCAGTCCACGGGTTGGCACAAGGAGAGTACCAAGCCAATTACATCCTGAGCACACATGCCCTTGGCAGATGACGCCAAGGTACGATGCATAATGAGCGCGATACAGAAGACCTTAACGACTGAGTAGCCCCAAAATTCCTCCCCAAGGCACCCATTCCCACCTCTTTATTATGCCCACTCTCTCAACTCCTGTAGTGTCCATTACTGTCACTCGCTCAGCGTGGGTATACTTTTCACGAGCAGCAGCAAGCTATCGAATATTAATTATAGGTTCCGTGGCACCTGGTACTCCCGATACTCAGAAGAGAAGCCGCATTGGGAGTGTGTGTGTCGACCTCACTCTCAAGTCGCCCGTCAACATGATAAAGATGCAGCAATTTAAGTTAATATAGTGAATATAATAATTTGTTGTTGCCATCCTTTAACTTTCAACCCATGTAATAGCTTGCAACGTTAAATTAGATCCTGGATGTCAGATTTCTAGCACCCAAGCGAACCCATACACAGAATATTATCCGTAACGTGTTACACGTCACAAATGGAATATCAGGAGTAGCAAATTACAAAAGAAATAGCAAGATGAGAGCAGGAAACATTCTAGGAGGACGTGGTCAGATGGCTCTAAGCAAGATCCATCCAAGATGGATGCAAGATCTAAGCAAGAGCTGGTGTAGCCAGACGGACCCTCCTCTGGATGCATCCGCTTAGATCTGACCACGAGGCCGCCCGGCTGACTGACACAGACACGCCTCCAGGACACCGGCCAAAAGCGATGCTTTACTTCCGGAGAGACCTAACAAAGACGAGTTAGACAAGGATGAACGAGACAAATCAGTCGGACGAGGACAGTCGAGGCGAGAGCAAGAGATACGTGGAACGAGAGCCAGTGATGTACGATCACCCGAACATGGGACAAATGAGGCGGGATGATGCGCCAGGGACACAAAGAGAGAAGGAGCAAGGACTAGTGAGAGGGAGCAAGGACTAGTGAGAGGGAGCAAGGACTAGCGTCACTTGTTCTGTAGCAACGACGTCACTGGCGCCACAGCAGGGGGAACCACTAGAGGCACCACAGCAGGGGGGACCACTAGAGGCACCACAGCAGGGGGAACCACAAGAGGCACCACAGCAGGGGGAACCACTAGAGGCACCACAGCAGGGGGAACCACTAGAGGCACCACAGCAGGGGGAACCACTAGAGGCACCACAGCAGGGGGAACCACTAGAGGCACCACAGCAGGGGGAACCACTAGAGGCACCACAGCAGGGGGAACCACTAGAGGCACCACAGCAGGGGGAACCACAAGAGGCACCACAGCAGGGGGAACCACTAGAGGCACCACAGCAGGGGGAACCACTAGAGGCACCACAGCAGGGGGAACCACTAGAGGCACCACAGCAGGGGGAACCACTAGAGGCACCACAGCAGGGGGAACCACTAGAGGCACCACAGCAGGGGGAACCACTAGAGGCACCACAGCAGGGGGAACCACTAGAGGCACCACAGCAGGGGGAACCACTAGAGGCACCACAGCAGGGGGAACCACTAGAGGCACCACAGCAGGGGGAACCACTAGAGGCACCACAGCAGGGGGAACCACTAGAGGCACCACAGCAGGGGGAACCACTAGAGCACCACAGCAGGGGGAACCACTAGAGGCAC
Source organism: Procambarus clarkii (assembly GCF_040958095.1). Lineage (NCBI taxonomy): Eukaryota > Metazoa > Arthropoda > Malacostraca > Decapoda > Cambaridae > Procambarus > Procambarus clarkii. The sequence continues at coordinate 1,274,902 of NC_091156.1, forward strand.
CACAGCAGGGGGAACCACTAGAGGCACCACAGCAGGGGGAACCACTAGAGCACCACAGCAGGGGGAACCACTAGAGGCACCACAGCAGGGGGAACCACTAGAGCACCACAGCAGGGGGAACCACTAGAGCACCACAGCAGGGGGAACCACTAGAGGCACCACAGCAGGGGGAACCACAAGAGGCACCACAGCAGGGGGAACCACTAGAGGCACAACAGCAGGGGGAACCACTAGAGGCACCACAGCAGGGGGAACCACTAGAGCACCACAGCAGGGGGAACCACTAGAGGCACCACAGCTGGGGGAACCACTAGAGGCACCACAGCAGGGGGAACCACTAGAGCACCACAGCAGGGGGAACCACTAGAGGCACCACAACAGGGGGAACCACTAGAGACACCACAGCAGGGGGAACCACAAGAGGCACCACAGCAGGGGGAACCACTAGAGGCACCACAGCAGGGGGAACCACTAGAGGCACCACAGCAGGGGGAACCACTAGAGGCACCACAGCAGGGGGAACCACTAGAGCACCACAGCAGGGGGAACCACTAGAGCACCACAGCAGGGGGAACCGCTAGAGGCACCACAGCAGGGGGAACCACTAGAGGCACCACAGCAGGGGGTACCACTAGAGCACCACAGCAGGGAAGAGGGGGCCGACCTGGGTATATCATAACAAGCTTACCACCTCCCTCCCCAGATAAGCAGCCATTAACTGAGCGCTCCCCCGAGAGCTCCGAGAGCCCCGGGAGACCATTGAGCGCCGCACACATATACCTACACTTATCTCGCCTGATTTCCGCCAAATGTAGCACGAAGGTGAGATGCTTTCACGACACTTAGCGATAGATAACGGCGCACGAGAGCGTCGATAGATAATGTATACCGTATCGAAATGATGTTCTGAGGGATGGGGGAGAAAGGAGGGTGTACGTTTAAGGTGGATAATGCGGAGAGGGAATAAAAGGGAGCGAAGAAAAAGGGTACGGTATGAAATGGGTAAGAAAGATAAACAAATAAGACAGGTAAAGGGAAGGGAAAGAGGGAAGATATGAAATAAAGATGAGAAGTTCATCTGGAATGATTAAGTGAACGTAGGAGAGAGAGGAATAAGAGGGATGAAGATGAAGACACAAGGGCCAGTTAGGTGATAAGGATAGGGGATGGAAGAGGGAAGCATGGACAGAATAAAAGAAAATAGTTTAGAGCAAGAGTGGCAAGGATAGGAGAGAGATAGAAGGGAGTGTAGGGAATTATAGCACATATATTAAATACCTTGGTATCCCCCCCCTATCTCCCTTCCTCACCCTTCCCTCCCTCCTCTCTCTCTCTCTCTCTCTCTCTCTCTCTCTCTCTCTCTCTCTCTCTCTCTCTCTCTCTCTCTCTCTCTCTCTCTCTCTCTCTCTCTCTCTCTCTCTCTCTCTCTCTCTCTCTCTCTCTCTCTCTCTCTCTCTCCCTCTCTCCTTGTATATTTTTACCTCTCGTTGGACTCAAACGCGCGAACTCACACTCAAACAACTGGAAAAATAAAGATGCTTTAACCTTCATGCTCACATATCAACCTTGAAGTGTAAAGAACACTTCAAACACACAAGATCAGGCAGGAAAGCAGGAGAACCAAGTTTGCAGATAATGCAAAATAAATCGGTAAGAAAACTATAAGTGGAAGACAGTTACAAGATGCTACAAGGAGACCCGATGTGCTGTAGGAGAGGTCCAGGACACGGTTGCTAGAGCTCACCCCAAACAGGAGCAACGTAGTGGCTGAGGAAGAGGTTCCGAGGCAATCAATCACCTTCAAGGAGGAGAACTCCAGGTATCTAACATACATATTTACTTAGTAACAGACATCACACCGAACTTATTCTTCGAAGCCCAAAATCTGCAGCCTGCTAAAGGTTGGCAAACATCAAAGCCGCCTTTATCAAACTTCACGAAGAAGTTTGAAGAACGCGGACGCAAATCGCCAGACATGTGAAACAAATGCTGGAGTGAGCTGCACCAGCATAGAATACGCGCTTAACCAAACCCCCATAAGGAAACTTGAGGTAAGTCCGGAAGTTCGCCAACAATCTAGTTCCAGATCCACAGGAACTGCCTCCTGAAGCACTTAGGCAAAACTGCGCGAGAACATGATTACGGCCTACAACATATTCCGGGATTTTTATACTATCTATAAGTCTATTTAAAATTGAAAAAGCAAGAACTAGAGGACACTGTTAGAAATTGGGGATAGACAGACAGACAGACAGACACACGCTAGTCACAACTCCAGTGTCCGAGTCGCAATCAGATATAACGAGACGAGATCGTAGAGGCGAATTTAATAAACAGCTCCTAAAGAAAATGAGACGAGAAATATGAGGAATGCAAGCAATTACATTAATTGATCAGGAAAGGCGGGGCTAGGGAGCTAAGGCCAGCCCCTGTAAACACATTTAGGTGAATACATACATTCACACAGACACAAACGCATCCACGCGGGAAAATTGGATCGTTCACAATAGCCCGCTGCTGTAGTTTCCAAACTCTCTTAAACATACGCTGCAGGAAAATTATTCCATGCCTCGGGCGAGGGCCACGAGAGGGCGACAGTCGAGGCCACGATGGGGACGACAGTCGAGGCCACGATGGGGACGACAGTCGAGGCCACGATGGGGACGACAGTCGAGGCCACGATGGGGACGACAGTCGAGGCCACGATGGGGACGACAGTCGAGGCCACGATGGGGACGACAGTCGAGGCCACGATGGGGACGACAGTCTAGGGCTACGAGGGAGCCACCAGCACCAACATCCCCCCCACCCCGCACGCCTCCACACGGACACTATCGTCCACGAGGCAAAAGAGAATCCATGTAAAAACAAAAATGCACTTTGCAATGGCAGTAGCCTTCCTGCTGGTCGCTTTTCACCGGCTTCCAAGTTGGTGAGGCTTCAGCCGCCCCTAGCCTGGCTGAAGCCGCCCCTAGCCTGGCTGAAGCCGCCCCTAGCCTGGCTGAAGCCGCCCCTAGCCTGGCTGAAGCCGTCCCTATCCTGGCTTCAGCCGCCCCTAGCCTGACTTCAGCCGCCCAAGTCTTGCTTCAACCGCCTTTAGTTTGAGTTATTTATTAAGTTACGAAGTATAATCCATTACCTTGTCAAGTTACAGTTAATAACCCGTAAAGTTGCAACGTTTAACGCACTTAGTTATGAAGGATAATCCACCAAGTTACAATATATGCTTCAGTCTTGATTAAAGGATTAAAATTAAGGCCTAAAATAAATTATTCTATCTAAGCACTATGTCAAAACTTTAGAGTTAAAATAACCACTATGAGAGAGAGAGAGAGAGAGAGAGAGAGAGAGAGAGAGAGAGAGGAAGGGAGGGGGAGGAGAATTGAAAAACAGCTAATGACTATAAACTTGACCTTCTCATTTCATTTTCACTGTAGTAATCGTCTGTCTGTCAATCCTCCCTTCTTATTAATTTTCTGTCAATCATCTCTTTTTATTCATTTCACATGTTCCTTGTATTTACCACTTTTCTTTTCATCTCGATCTTTGTATTTCTGTCTATCTGTCTCTCTCTCTCTCTCTCTCTCTCTCTCTCTCTCTCTCTCTCTCTCTCTCTCTCTCTCTCTCTCTCTCTCTCTCTCTCTCTCTCTCTCTCTCTCTCTCTCTCTCTCTCTCTCTCTCTCTCTCTCTCCCTCCGTCCCTTCCTTCCAATCCTTCCTCTATATTTTCCTCCTCATTATCCTCCCTCTCCTCTTCCTCGTAATTCCTCTCCTTCAACTAACCTCACTTTCTCTCCTCCTCCTCCCCCGCCTGCCGCTCCTCCACCCTCTTGGAAGAAGTACAGTTTTCGGAATCATAATTAATCACAATCGAATATTCATCGACATCTTCATCCTGGGCAAGTCGGCCAATTTGTCAAGAGTTTTATCCAGGCAAACACCGCCACCAGAGCCAGAGAGCCCGCTAACAGCCCCCAGGCTCCTCCCCTTCTGTCTTCTAGCGCCTCCCCTTCTGGCCTCTAGCTCCTCCCCCTCCCCAAGCTCCTCCCCTTTTGTCCACTAGCTCCTCCCCCTCTCTCAAGCCCCTCCCCTTTTGTCCACTAGCTATTCCCCCTCCCTCAAGCCCCTCCCCTTCTCTCCTCTAGCTCCTCCCCTCTTGGCCTCTAGCTCCTCTCCCTCCCCCAAGCTCCTCCCCTCCTCTCCTCTAGCTCCTCCCCTCTTGGCCTCTAGCTCCTCCCCCTCCCCCAAGCTCCTCCTCTTTTGTCCACTAGCTCCTCCCCCCTCTCCCTCAAGCCCGTCCCCTCCTGTCCCCTAGCGCCTCCCCTCCTGTCCTCCTGCTCCTCCTCTCCTGTCCTCTAGCTCCTCCTGTCCTCAAGCTCCTCCTCTTTTATCCACTAGCTCCTCCCCCTCCCCCATGCTCCTCCCCTTTTGTCCACTAGCTCCTCCCCCTCCCCAAGCTCCTCCCCTTTTGTCCACTAGCTCCTCCCCCTCTCCTCTTGTCCTCTAACTCCTCCCCTCCCTCAAACTCCTCCCTTTAAGTTAATCTCCCCCCCCCCCTACTGCCCCTTAGCTCTTCCCTTCATCCCGCCAAGCTCCTTCCTACCCCCAAGCGGTTCCCTACTTGCCTCCAAGCTCCGCCTATCTCGTCTCCAACCTCCTCTCTTCTTCTGTCATCCTCGTCTTAAGTGTTGGCTCATTTATCGGTCGTATTTTCATCCACTTGCTTTCATTCATTCTTTTTCATATTAATAATATTCTTTACTCCTCTTTCACGTTTCATTCTTCAAACATTTCCTCTGGTTTTATTATCCTTCATCCGGAGAGAGAATATGAAGATGGAGAGAGAGAAATAAACATGCGTTATACCTATTTATGTCTCATTCAACATGAGTGAGACATAAATAGGTAGTTTTATAACTCAGGTATAACTCATCCTCCCCCATTCTGTCGCTTCTGTCTTCTGTCTTTCCTCCTTATATTCAATATTTTCTATTTTGAAGCCTATTATGTATGTATAATGTTTAGCTTGTCAATGGTCTTTATTTTTCCTTTATTTGGTTGTCAGAAGCTCTCGTTATTTGCCCTTATAATAAGTCCTGAAGCGCTGCCTCACCTGGACTCCCCTTCATCTTTATTGTTTGGACTCTCCATCATTATTATTTGTATTCTTCATCTTCATTCATGTCACACTTTTATTTTCTGGTATTTAATATTTTTTTGTTGGTAGCTTATTTTCCTTTGAACCTTTGTCCTTCCGAGATCTGCATTCTTTAATTACATTGGTTTTATATACCGCTTTCTTAACCATTGCTGACTTTATCAAGTGTCTTTTTTGTGCCTCCTCTCCTCCTCTTCATAATATACTTCCTGCCCCTTCTCCACCTTCTCTTCATCACTTGTTTTCACCCCTGAACCCCATAACACTCCCATCTCCCCCCCCCCCGCGTATTTCGTCTGGTCATATTCGTCCATCTAATATAAATTTATTTCTTCACGTTGCATCTCTTTCTTCCTTCCCAAGTAAAATTATTTTCTCAAGGGAAATAATTCCCGTCTCTTGATGGAAATTCATTATGCCCGTAATCCCTTTTCTTTTTTTCACTTTTTAATTCTCCAATTATTTTCTTTCTGCTCCCTGTACCCTGCCTCCGTACTACACAGGGTTCCCGTCTATCTGAATTTCTTATATATTTGTGTAAACCGAGGTCACCTACAGCCTCTCCTTAAGACAAGCTGACGTATGACACCTGGACGCCGTAGGCGCGTCAAGGAGTTCTTGACAAGATACTGTCTCATACTCTGGCCTGAGCTCGCACGTGCAGAGAGAAGGAATGAATGAAAGAATCTGTGTTCCGAATTGACAGCGTATTCATATGTAAACGAAGAGATAATCTTTTGCTTCCCACACTTTCTTCTTTCACCCCATCTTTACTACCCCTTCCTTTCCAGTCCCCACTGTTCCACCACCACTAATTTACATCCCCTCACCCTTTCCCCTTTACTTTCAGCTCTCTCTTTCCAACCAATATTTCCCTTCGCCTCTCCTTCCTCCCCGCCCCATCCCCCTCCACACATCTACTTTACGTCCCAACTCCTCCACTTACATCGCACAGGACAGTGAATACCAGCATTATCCTCACTTTAATAAGACTTAATTGAAATCCTCAGATTAGGCAAAATTGTAATTAAATTTTGTCAATAAAGATGTTAATAATAATAATACTCACATCGCACCACATTCCCTTTCTCTTCCCCCCCAGTTCCCATCCCTTCCCCCCTCTACTACCCATGTCCCGAGTACAGCAACGCTCTATTTCCTAAATATTTCTCTCTCCCCCTTTCCCCCCACACACCCCTCTCCCAATCTTCTCCCCCTATCTCCTTCTTTTTCCCAATTCCCCTCTCTTCCCAGAGAGGGGAATTGGGCCGTTACCACCTTCAGTCCTAACATTCAATATGCTTGACGAATCTTGGTGAAGCCCATCTAGTTGAGTACATCTAGGTGAGTATACTCACATTTCAGACACCATTTGTACCATGCTTTCACTCGCTAAAAAGTTGTTCCAATGTGTTCACTGTTGTGTATCTGACCACAGCGGCGCCATCTCACTCACCCAGATACAGATCACTGACATCCAATCTCCCAGAAATATATATCAAAATATGCCACCCCCAACTTGCTGACTGACAATCAATCGACGTACAGGATGTCACGGCTGACTGGCTATCTGACTGACCGATTTCATTCGATAACGAAATGGGATTACGAACTGGTTGGTTGGCACTTCCGGCGCCATGGTATGGAGAAATTTCAATTGGATGATTGACAAATTGGATCTCTGACGAGGTCATAAGAAAAGCTAGAAAATATGATTAACTGGATGACGAACGCATTTCACATATAACTACCCGTTCCTCTTTATTTTTTACACGCGCAGAAAAGCACAGCACAAACACACCTTAATGAAATGTAAAGCGAACACTTAAAGCAGCTCTCTCTCTCTCTCTCTCTCTCTCTCTCTCTCTCTCTCTCTCTCTCTCTCTCTCTCTCTCTCTCTCTCTCTCTCTCTCTCTCTCTCTCTCTCTCTCTCTCTCCGTCATGCTATCCAGGAGAGAAACATCTCTGATTGGTGTGGCAACCAACTGCATATAATCCCGAAGATAACCGCGACCATTCCGCTATCGTCAGCGTCCTCCCTGGCGTCCCACTGGTCCAGTCTCCTCGGCCCATTACCATACACCTCCCCCTCCACGACGGACGGGAACCACACACTACACCACATCTACCATACTTACCTTGAGGTGCTTCCGGGGCTTAGCGTCCCCGCGGCCCGGTCGTCGACCAGGCCTCCTGGTTGCCGGACTGATCAACCAGGCTGTTGGACGCGGCTGCTCGCAGCCTGACGTACGAGTCACAGCCTGGTTGATCAGGTATTATTCGTGGTTTGTTTACTTCACGAAATAGGATCGTGTGCTGCCCACGAGCGGGAAATTGTCACATATTTCGTTCATTAGTGGAATCTGTGGATATATTTCGCTGGTGAATAAATAACAATAAAGTGTATACAAATCTGCAATTATAAACGATAAGTTATGAAATGGCATGAGTGTTTAATTACACACGAACGTTCAACGTAAATAAATTTAATGTTTTAATGTTGATAATGTTTACTGAGCTTTAACAGAATGGATTTGCCTAAATACTCTTTTCCCCACCGCTGTAAAGGTAATAATTAACCATGTTTGCTAATGTTTATGCTTTATCTAAATGAAAATGTTTACAAAGACAAAATGCACAACATTCACCGGAATATACAGTCAAATATTGTATTCAGAAAATGTAATTATCGCCAAATAAACAATATAATACTGTATATTTAATCTCCTTTATGTCAAGAAGTACAAAATAGAATCGTCACTGAAGAGTCATATCTTGAGGTTATCTTGAGATGATTTTGGGGCTTTTTTAGTGTCTCCGTGGCCCGGTCCTCGACCAGGCCTCCACCCACAGGAAGCAGCCCGTGACAGCTGACTAACACCCAGGTACCTATTTTACTGCTAGGTAACAGGGGCATAGGGTGAAAGAAACGCTGCCATTGTTTCTCGCCGGCGCCTGGGATCGAACCCAGGACCACAGGATCACAAATATCTCCCAGCTGATACACAGCAACATACAAACATCTCCAAGACCAGTAATCATCAAGCACTTATGTGTTTACGTAGGAAACCTGTGCATCTTACCTCGATCTTAGCGACTTAGTCGGTATTTACTAAACAGCTCACGAGCTCCAGCAGGACGTAACGAGAGCGTTTATTACAGACACTCTCCTCAATGCCAGTATATAATTATCATATCCTGGTGTTGAGGTGATATCCTGGTGATATCGTATCGCTTTGCGGGTTGTAAACTGCAGATCTCGCATGACTCTCCGTGAATCCTGCCCATTGATACTGGCTAGAAGTTCTCAACTTGCATTATATTGATTGATAACAGTTAGCAAAATGAGATAGTCTAGATTTTTTTTTATGTTGAAATTTAGGATTCGGGCCGAGCACTGCTACCTAACCCAATCTCGGGCCAGGTGCTAGACCCTAATCCAATCTCAGACTAGGTGATGGAACCGGTTGGATAATTCAACGCGGGTGTTCCCTCAAACACGATCCGCCAATCCTTTTATATCGAATCCCCCAATTACAGTTGGATATTCTGATGCAATCATTCCTCCCTACCTAGGGGTTCGAAGCCCTGTCGTGTCTGAATATATTTTGTTGTTGTATCGACGAATATATTTCGTTGGTGGTATGGATTATATATATACTTCAATGCATTATCGGTGGATATATTTAGTTGGCGGTATCAATCATTCGTTTGACGAATCACTGGATAAATAAGTCTTGGCTGGATAAACGTCGTTAGTGATATTGGTCGATAAATTTTGTTACTAACACAATAACGTAACAACAACAACGTTTCTTTTTGTAATACCGTAAGAATGTTCTACAACGTTGTTACGTTGCCGAGTTGGTGGACTCGTTGAATACATTTGGTTACTAGTATCTATGTATATTCCCCTTCACCTCCATAACATAGACACATCCACTTCACCTACCACAGACAGAGTTATGTACCACCAAACACCCCCTCCCCCACCTTATCCAAACACCACCTCCACCTACCACCTCCCTCCCCAGACAAGAGCAATGTCCCAGCAATCCCCCTTCCCTTCCCCTTCCCTTCCCCTTCCCTTCCCCTTCCCTTCCCCTTCCCCTTCCCTTCCCCTTCTCTTCCCCTCCTCTCATGCTTGCCCTTCATGTCTTGTAAACAAAACTCCCGGTGGTAAATCTGGCACAACACCCTCCCTCTGATGCCAATACCGGTCCATTCACCACCCCTGCCGCGACCACATTGTTTACTAACACGGACACCACACTACACGTGACTCTACGATACATTTTACGCACCCATTCATAAAATCGCAGCAATTCTGAATATGCAAACACGAGAGAGAAACTCGAAGACTCACGAGAGGCATACAAATAGCTTGCAAATAAGGCGACCTGAAAGGGAGGGGTTTACCGGAGTGCTTTAGTCTTGGCAGCAACCGGGTATGGGGAGGGGGGACGTCGGAAAGGGGAGGAGAGGGGAGAGGAGAGCCTTAGGGGGTAGAGTAGGCTAGGGGAGGGGGAGGGGTAAGAGACAAGAGGGGTGAGGAAAGCCACCAATTAAGCACTCCCTCCTCCCCCTTAACGCAAGCTCCCGCTGTTAGCTATCAGATTAGCCACTTACTCTAATATCTGATCATAACTACTCTCCTTACCAGACTGGATCTTCGCCTTTTCGTTGGGCGGGAGAGGCCTAGGAAGGAGGGAGAAGGAGTAGGGGAGGGAAGGAAGGAAGGAGAGGAGGCGGGTGTGTAGTTGGGGGGGGGGGTGAGGAGGAAGGTGGGGAGAGGGGGATATCGTTGAGAGAGAGTGAAGAGGAGAATGTGTTGGATGTTGTTGTTGTTAAGATTCAGCTACTCGGAACAAAACGTTCCAAGTAGCTCGAGCTATAGTGAGAACGTAGTGGACTTACCTGGCACAGGAGCGGGGCTGTGTTAGATGTAGGGAAGGGAAGATATTTTGTGAGGGGGAAGGGAGGTAAGGAGAGGAAGGGAAGGGAGGTGGGAAGGAGGAGGGAGGGAAGTATCAGGGAAAAAGCATTGTTATTGTTTTAGATTCAGCTACTCGGAACTGAGCACCAGACGTGTACATGAGCCTGAGACACGGTTCTTAAGGCTCAATATCTACACTAATACTTACTTGCATTTACACACTTTATGAGGTTAAAGGAGAAAAGTGTGAAATCAGAGACCTGTGCTATTCACAAGGTACCACAAGGGTGAGCTAGTGCCTAGCAGGCATAGGCCATGTTGCAACAGGATATGTGGTAGTGCTCAGCAGGTATAGGCCATGTTGCAACAGGATATGTGGTAGTGCTCAGCAGGTATAGGCCATGTTGCAACAGGATATGTGGTAGTGCTCAGCAGGTATAGGCCATGTTGCAACAGGATATGTGGTAGTGCTCAGCAGGTATAGGCCATGTTGCAACAAAAAGTGTAGGAGCGGCTATTCTTAATACACAAAAAAGAATCCCTGTTACACTACCAGATTCACAGCAGATAAATAATACTTACAATTCTCTCTCCCAATAGAGATGACGTCTACATGAGTCGAGCATTATATAACGTTAAGTATAGTGCTCTCCCTTACACTTCGTCCATCCACTTGGAATCAAAACTCATCTTTGTTTTGAAAGGCAGAAGAGTCAGGGGGAGACATGATTACGATATTAAAAATTTTATGGAAGGCAGGCCATGTAAGAATAGTAAAAAAAAATGCATTGTTCTAATAAGTGATGTGGTAGAGATAGATTCCACACATGTTATTACAAATGTTGTTACAACAGTGCTCAAAAAAGCTTGGGACCTGTACACTAGTTAGCTGAAGGTTGAGAAGCGGGACCAAAGGGTTGAAGCACAATCCTCGCTAACACACTTAGGTGAATACGCTCACATTTTTGTTGGAATATAAATATTTGTCGTTGCGAGTAGAAAAATATGTAAAATAGTCAAAGTTTACCTAACACAATATGCTTACTTTCTTTTCATTGTACATCTCTTTGTGTTTCTGTCTATCCCTTTCTCGCTACCGCTCTCTGTCTATCTCTGTCTCTTTCTCTCTGTTGTACTGCCAATTATTCACATCTGAATTCAGAATTTTGGAATACATCTCAAGTAATTGTAAGGTATGTCTGGTTTCTTACCCAGAGTCGTGACGAAGTGGAGAATTTATCATGCCTAAGTGTTACTTGATGGCCCTCCCTGTGACTATAATTCTGGTGAATATGACCGTTTTACACACACACACACACACACACACACACACACACACACACACACACACACACACACACACACACACACACACACACACACATACACACATTATATTAGAAAGTGATGTAATGGAGGCAGATTCCATACATAGCTTCAAATGTATATATGATAGCCCAATAGGCTCAGGAACCTGTGTACTGACTGGCGGCTGAGAGGCGGGACCAAAGAGTCGAAGGTCAACTCCCGAACAATCACAATTAGACGAGTACAAATAGGTAAGTATACATACGCTCTCTCTCTCTCTCTCTCTCTCTCTCTCTTGACCACACACAATGCTTCTACACAACCACAGAAACAGGAATACGATTTAACGACACGAAAACCCCACTACTTCATCCCTGTTCTCCCCCACACCCCTCCATCCTGCCAAACAGATAACTCCCATTGAGTAACGCCCGAACTTAACCTCTATAATACCATGTGCCTTTTAGAAGACACTGAGGATTGGCTTACATCGAGCATATAAACTTGCAAACTCCAGAACTCTAATTACGACTACGATTTAGCTCCTCCTAAAGCCCCGCCACTAGCAGTAGTGAGAAGAGCCAAGAGGAGGAGGAGGAGAAGGAAGAGGTGGAGGAGAAAAGGATGGAGCTAGAAACGGGAACTAGGATGCTAGAAGGACTAGGAGCTGAGGACTATACGGAAAAGGGCTTTTAGCAAGGAGGATGACGCCGAGGACTAGAAGCGAGCACAAGGAAAAAGATGACAAAGATCAAGAAGGTGAACTAAGGAGGAAGAGAAATGGAATCGAGGAAGAAATGGACAAGAATCAAGTGAGGATGAAAAGGAGAACAAGGAGGAGGATTACTTCCCCTAACACTCCGACAAGGAAGTGAATATCTGGACACACAGGTGGCTGGACTACTCATACAAGAGCTGTAACACAGATGTGCTCTTCGAAACGGATATTGTCAATGGCATCAACATAAATTGAATTAATAGCTTATTCCCAACTCGTCTGTAGGGTATAGTGCCACAGTACCTCTGTGGAGTATAGTACCACACAGTACCTCTGTGGGGAATAGTGCCCCACAGTACCTCTGTGGGGTATAGTGCCCCACAGTACCTCTGTGGGGAATAGTGCCCCACAGTACCTCTGTGGGGTATAGTGCCCCACAGTACCTCTGTGGGGTATAGTGCCCCACAGTACTTTTGTAGGGGTATAGAGCCCCACAGTACCTCTGTGGGGGTATAGAGCCCCACAGTACCTCTGTGGGGGTATAGAGCCCCACAGTACCTCTGTGGGGAGTAGTCCCACACGGCACCAATGGAGCCTTCAGTGTTAAATTAAGTTATATACATATTTATTCAGTGCAACACAATGAATACAAATTTTGTATAAAAATTTAACGAATTTTGTAAACAAAATCGCAGCTATTTCCCACTTCAATATTGTTTTCATGATACATTAAATATAAATGTAACTAAATTACTTTTATGTTATGATGAATGGGTAACCCTTTCGTTTGTATTAAAACGAAGAAGAAGAGGGAAAGGTGAGAGGATTATGAGAGGGAGTTAGGTGCTGGGTAGGAGTTGGGGAAAGATAGTGGTAGTGGATATCCAAACCCACAAAAGATAGGTCACTAACCACGTACACAAATACACAAACGGACGTCAGCCTAGTTTTTCCGGCGACTCCTCTAGCAGCTGGGAACAGCCAGAGAGGGGGAAGACCAACCAGCCTACCAGCGAGAGGAAAAGACCAACCAGCCTACCAGCGAGAGGAAAAGACCAACCAGCCTACCAGAGAAGGGAAGCCCATATGAAGACCCTTCAAACTACCTGCAGAGAAAATAGCGCCGTAGAGATCACAACTTTCAAGGACATTACAGCATCCTTTACCTTTACTTCCAATACTTCACTGCCTTTGGAATTCCACCGATTTTTGCGACTTGAGTAAAACTGAGAAAATCTAAAGGAACGAATATCCTTCGATGGTATTCACTCTACAGAGTTCCTCCTGCATGCAAGGCTCACCTGGTGTCTCCCTGGGAGACTTGGGTTACCAGATATCATCAACTCTCTCCTTACTCTTCCCATATTTACATTGTGTGTTGTATTTGCTGTATCCTAAATACAAAATTTCACGTATTTACACTTTCAAGGCTTTTTGTCGCACCATAAAAATCGAGTTGACTAGAAAGACAAATCATAAATTAAACAATCCTACAACTCAAGGCTAATTAAGCAATCGGCAATCAAGGCTAATTAAGCCATCTCAACGTCATATGAGGCTGATAATTAAGCAATCAGGTATTTTTAAGTGTCAACAATGCCACGTGACAATCACAGGATCCTTCGGTCTGTATAATAGTTGACAACCGCATGTCGTTAGCCACCAGGCCAATTCATGCCCTCGTTATTGTCTCGCTAACGAGTGACCCTATTTCAACGAGCCTTATCGAATCCGCCTCAGTATTTGCCCACCGTGCACGTATCTTGCCGCGACCGTCCCTCAAATATTGGCCACAATATCGCGCCTGAATTGATTTCGAAGTGTGAACCATTGTACACTGCCAGTAACCTTCCGCTACGGGGCTTTATCGTGTCGCTAAAATAAATACAAAAAACAGAAGAAGACTTGCGATCGCACATACGCAAAGTTAAACATATACTCAATAACAAACCTAAACATGTTGACAAGACCACACACTAGAAAGTGAAGGGACGACGACGTTTCGGTCCGTCCTGGACCATTCTCAAGTCGATTGTGAATGGTCCAGGACGGACCGAAACGTGGTCGTCCCTTCACTTTCTAGTGTGTGGTTTGGTCAACATATTTCAGCCACGTTAATGTGACTCCTCGTCTGTAAAGTTAAACATATACACAAACCCCCCTGTATACACGCAGAGGGATCCATACACCAAGAACAGTTACGTTTATTCTTAAACACGGCCCATTGCTCAGGTATTCTTGATAGATGGTCAGTAAGCGTTTGTATGGTTTTAATAACCCTCCAGAGGCTGATAAACCTTTTGCCCATCACTACCACCACCTGTACGCAGGTAGGCCATTACATCACCTGTACGCAGGTAGGCCATTACATCACCTGTACGCAGGTAGGCCATTACATCACCTGTACGCAGGTAAGCCTTTACACAAGGGTCAACAACCATGCCCCCAGTGACCACCGCCTCCCGGCGTTCATAAGCACGACTCAAAAACTCTCTCGGGGCGGAGACCCCCGCGGTCCTCAGGCTGGCGCGGGGCGGTTAATCACCGTAAATGACGTCCACAGCCAAACTTCCCCTGACGTGGCGGATATATTTAGTGAGACAAATATAATGTGTGTGTGTGTGTATGTGTGTGTGTGTGTGTGTGTGTGTACTCACCTATCTCACCTATTTGTGCGTGCGGGGATTGAGCTCTGGCTCTTTGGTGTGTGCGTGAGTGCGTGCGTGCGTGAGAGCGTATAAGATGAAATTTTGTATGAATAAATTTGAAACCGGAAACACCGACTACAGTTGCCATTGGCAAGAGAGGGAAAATATATACACCTGGTGGCAGCAAGACAGAAGTTGCCACGGCAACCTGTCTTCTCACTTAAATGCGTGGCAGGCTTTGCGGAATCGACTAATCCGTTCAAAATACGACGTATTTATAAATATTAAAGCCCCATAATAAGGAGGTTTTATATGTATCGGCCGCGATAGCTTAGTGGGCTGCGGCAGTTGGTACGTTCTGCGCCAAGAGTCACCAAAAGCTTACACGTCCTTTTACGAAACCAGTACATCTTTCCTCAAACGTGGCAGCTTAGTTTGTAATAGAGGAACCAGTTCAACTGATAACATAGCATTATTGATTGAAATAAACTTCCCTTTGTTGATGGTTATTAAATAAGATACAATAAGCGCGGTCACACAGTGAGGGCATTGTAACACTGACAATACGGCCAGGCATCCAGCAGTGGACCATGTAGCTAGGACGCTTCCACGGGGATGTTGTAGGCAATACTGTAGTAGTGAAGTGGCTGTAGGACTGTTGGCAGAGGATAGGCACAGTGGTGGTGATGGGTTACTGGCGGGGAGGTGAGAGTGGTAGAGAGAGCGAGCGAGCGAGAGAGAGAGAGAGAGAGAGAGAGAGAGAGAGAGAGAGAGAGAGAGAGAGAGAGAGAGAGAGAGAGAGACGGAGAAGATTCAGGCAGTATCTGAGACAAGAGCCGGGGCCTCATCGCTGGCCCCCTGCCAACCCCTTCCCATCATTTCCCTACCAACACCTCCCCTTCAATTCCATTTTGCGAACCCCTCCCCTTTATCCCTTTCCCTAATACCTCCGCATAACCTTACTGCCAACCCCTCTCCCCAATAACCCCTCCTCTCCGCACTTCCAACACCTCACCATTAACCCCCTTGCCAACACATACCATAAACCCACTGCCAACCCTTCAACTTATAACCCCATACCCAATACCTTCCCTTCAATACCCTTCAATACCCTTCCTACACTTTCCCCCTTCACCACCTTCATATAAAACTTCTTAATGTGAAAGACACCAGTTTTAACCATTAACTGCCTTCGATATATAAACATTAGTGTTCAATAACACTGAATAATATACTATTCTCTACCATCCCTGCACCAATACATGTGTTCCTGACAGTTGGTAAGCGTTCCAACACTGGCCAAATCTACCCCACGCACGCATGCCTCTCTCTCTGAGTTATTTCATTAATAACTAATTGAATCGTGACCAGAATCGCCGCCAATAACCAGACCAGTACGTAACGTAGCCAGATTCACACGGTGGGGGCTCCCAGCCCTTGTTTACTTATCTAGGCGATGCCAGAAGCCCACAAAACAACGGCCATAAATTACCGAAAAACTCAAAAATTTTATCCTGGCAATAAATCGTCCTGAAGTAAGGAAGGTGATCCATCTTGGCCATGTTAAAACTTCGGATATTAACCCATGAAAATATGCAACACAAACACACACAAGATTAACTGATAATTGTTTATTAACCCGTTCTCTCTCACCTCATCCGTTTTTTTTTAACGCAATCGACCAATTCGTGAAAAAATGTGACTGATTAGTGCTAATTAGAGCACCGTTAATATTGCCGTTGTCTGATTAACGACATAGATACGTTTGTAGTTCGTGCGTTAGTGGTTAGGTAAAACAGTTGCTTTTTAACGGAGTGGCAAATCTACAGAACGGGATGGATAGGGGATTTATCCATCACTGAATTTTACGTCAGTGATGTTTCTAGGTCCCATTCGATGCGGTATGCAATAGCCTTCTTGATCAGATTTTCTCCCTCGTGGTGTCTTGTAAGAGCTCTCCCTCGTGGTGTCTTGTAAGAGCTCTCCCTCGTGGTGTCTTGTAAGAGCTCTCCCTCGTGGTGTCTTGTAAGAGCTCTCCCTCGTGGTGTCTTGTAAGAGCTCTCCCTCGTGGTGTCTTGTAAGAGCTCTCCCTCGTGGTGACTAGTAAGAGCTCTCCCTCGTGGTGTCTTGTAAGAGCTCTCCCTCGTGGTGACTAGTAAGAGCTCTCCCTCGTGGTGACTAGTAAGAGCTCTCCCTCGTGGTGACTAGTAAGAGCTCTCCCTCGTGGTGTCTTGTAAGAGCTCTCCCTCGTGGTGACTAGTAAGAGCTCTCCCTCGTGGTGACTAGTAAGAGCTCTCCCTCGTGGTGACTAGTAAGAGCTCTCCCTCGTGGTGTCTTGTAAGAGCTCTCCCTCGTGGTGACTAGTAAGAGCTCTCCCTCGTGGTGACTAGTAAGAGCTCTCCCTCGTGGTGACTAGTAAGAGCTCTCCCTCGTGGTGACTAGTAAGAGCTCTCCCTCGTGGTGACTAGTAAGAGCTCTCCCTCGTGGTGACTAGTAAGAGCTCTCCCTCGTGGGGACTTGTAAGAGTCCTGGTGATGGTGAGTCTTACGGTGATGCCACCGCGCGGTCACGGGAGAGACTAACAGCTTAAACCCAGCACTTAATCATTCGCGTGATTTAAGGCAAACAGTAAAGGCTGTGGAGGGTGTTAAGGATGATGGGGGTGTGTGGGGGTGTAATGATGGGGGTGTGATGGGGTGTTAAGTGTGGGGGGTGGGGTGATGGTCGCTTCAGGTGTTGATGTATGGTATTTAAACTTTTGTTTTGACAAAACAGTGGAGAGGCAGTGGTCGTACGTCAGACAGGCAAGTTGAGAGGCAGTGGTCGTACGTCTGACAGGCAAGTGGAGAGGCAGTGGTCGTACGTCAGACAGGCAAGTGAAGAGATGTTATTTATACATCGGAGTGGAGGGGGCAATCGTCATACGTCTGGCAATTCATCAGGACACTGTAGCCATGCATAACATCATGCATGAATGAGGATGGTTGTCATACATCAGGCAAGGTTGAGGAAATATTGTAGTGGTCGTACATCAGGCAAGACAAGAGGATGAACGGCAGTGGTCGTACGTCAGGCAAAGCAGTAGGAAGTGGGGCAGTAATCGTACGCTAGACAAAGCCAGCAGACAGGCAGAGGATGCATGTCAGCCAAGGAGCTCACGGTCATTCATCAGGCACGGTACTATGATATGGCTGCTGGCCACAGGTCAGGCTAAGGGCACAGCTTGACGGCACAGTACTCTACTGGTATTCGTACTCAACTTGTCACACACACACCAGAATTCCATAATATTGCAGGCGATAAGTCACAATAACGTGGCTGAAGAATGTTGACCAGACCACACACTTAGGTGATGGGACGACGACGTTTCGGTCCGTCCTGGACCAGTCTCAAGTCGATTGGGAATGGAATGGAACGATCGACTTGAGAATGGTCCAGGACGGACCGAAACGTCGTCGTCCCTTCACCTTCTAAGTGTGTGGTCTGGTCTTCATAATATTATTACATGCATAGTTCCTCTATTACATCATCAATATCGTTAGATTCGTGAAGATAAAAAGACTTACACATTGATGCATTCTATGTATAATGCATAGAATGCAGACACATGGCCACATCGATGTATTCAGACTTGATGGTAAACATATGCATATTATATTATGTTAGGAAGTAAAATTATTGTTTGGATAAATTAAAAGTATCCTCTCTATACACACAGAAATCACAATAGCATGATTTATCAAATGAACAAATCCACAAGGGTCGTTATGAGAGTTAGAAACTGTAGAGGTTCGAACCCTTATCACGGCCCTTGTGGATTTGTTTATCTCTCTCTCCCCGAGTACAAATTGTAACATCCATCTTTTCACCCAAAATACTAGTGCCTCTTCGGTGATGCTTGTTATCTCCTAGTGATGTGGACGATTAACTCTTGTTATCTCCTAGTGATGTGGACGATTAACTCTTGTTATCTCCTAGTGATGTGGACGATTAACTCTTGTTATCTCCTAGTGATGTGGACGATTAACTCTTGTTATCTCCTAGTGATGTGGACGATTAACTCTTGTTCCTATCTCCTAGTGATGTGGACGATTAACTCTTGTTCCTATCTCCTAGTGATGTGGACGATTAACTCTTGTTCCTATCTCCTAGTGATGTGGACGATTAACTCTTGTTCCCACGCTCTCAGGGTTGTTGTTGTTGTTATAGATTCAGCTATTCGGAACAAGTTCCAAGTAGCACGGGCTATGGTGAGCCCGTAACTTACCTGGCACAGGAGCGGGGCAAGAAGCGCGGGCTATGGTAAGCCTCCCGGCTCTCAGGGATGCTGAGAATGTATTTATCTCCCAGCCACCTCTCTGTCACGCCACGAGGGGCTGGGAACAGTTCACTGTTCCTCCCCCCTCTACCTTGCATGACACTGGGTAATGAGTGCCAGGGTAATTTAAGCATCCCTTGCGTGACCCAAGCCAGCCCGGGGCACGCTGGGTAGAGAGGATCGCAGTGTCGGGATGGCACCAACAATGGATTCGATGGGATGGTTGGTAGGGGGCATCAACTATGGAGATGGAGGGTTGGGATGGTGTCAACGATGCCTTGAATGATTGGCGTGGTTTCAGAGAGGGATTGGAGAGTTGAGGGGTGGCATTATTAATGGATTGGATGATTGGGTGACATAAACGATGGATTGGAAAATTTACGTTGGCTCCAACGCTGGATTAAATGGTTAAAGTGGCATCGATGATGGAGTGGAAGATTGGAGTGGCATAAACCATGTACCGGAGAGTTGAGATGGCATCAGGGATGATCCGGGGGATTGGAGTGGCATTATGAATGGATTGGTTGAAGGGATATGGGGCTCGGGGCAATAGCAGGAAGAATAACGATTGACGATGGGATTGTGGACACTAAGGAGTGAAGGATACGCAAGCGGGTAGGTTTCAGATTTTCCCCCCATTCAGAACTTCCTATTCCCTATTTCCTCTCGTTCGTCCTTTACCAACTTACCCCTACCTTGTCCTCCCATCCAATCTATCCCCCACTCGCACTCTCTCCCCGCCAGTCTGTCCTTCTTGCCGCAGCGAGACGAGAGCTGCGCCAAGCGTATGCAAATTTCATGCCAGTTATGATATGCTGAGAGGAAATAACCCCACTCTCCTTTACCGATAACCCGCTAAATATATGTAGCCACATAAATATTATAAACTATAAAATCTCAGGAAAAATGCCCGAACTGAAATGAAGCTTAGATGTAAACATTGGATATATCCCTCTCTCTCTCTCTCTCTCTCTATATATATATATATATATATATATATATATATATATATATATATATATATATATATACTGTATATATATATATATATATATATATATATATATATATATATATATATATATATATATATATATATATATATATATAATGATTGTGTACTTGGATTATAACCAACCACTTTGACTGGGCGGTAGAGCAACGGTTTCGGTTCTTGCAGGTCGGCGTTCAATCCCCGACCATCCAAGCTGTTGAGCACCATTCCTTTCCACCGTTCTATCCCAAATCCTTATCCTCATAGTCCTTCCAATTGTACAGTTGCACTAGCTTAGTGCTTTACCAAGGTTTACCCATAATCTTGGATTATGGAGAACTAAAAAATAATGTATAACCCATAAGATTGCGTAATGGACTTTTCTTCCTTTTTTATGGGAGCCGGTCGGCCGAGCGGACAGCACGCTGGACTTGTGATCCTGTGGTTCTGGGTTCGATCCCAGGCACCGGCGAGAAACAATGGGCAGAGTTTCTTTCACCCTATGCCCCTGTTACCTAGCAGTAAAATAGGTGCCTGGGTGTTAGTCAGCTGTCACGGGCTGCTTCCTGGGGGTGGAAGCCTGGTCGAGGACCGGGCCGCGGGGACACTAAAAGCCCCAAAATCATCTCAAGATAACCTCAAAATTGCCTTTCTTTCCTTACAAGACAGTTGTCATTAGTGTCTAGAGTGGAGACGGTGCCTAAGTGTACAACACTCCCTTGTGCAACGTTTGACACCTGTACTGCCCTGCATTACGCAACACTAGACATATGCTGCATGACAACCTGGCACTCGCTTGGCAAGCGAGTGCCAGGCATCACTTGGCACCTGCAGTCAGCCTCTGGACGTTTACTAACGCCGCGCTAATAACCAGGAATGCCATCAGTGTCACGGGCGGGTCTTCTGCTTCCTCCCTGTGACGAATCTCATTGAAACTGTTATTATTATTATCATTATTATTATTATTATTAATATTATTATTAAATATTATTATTATTAATAAATACAATTATTATTAAAAGATCGTAAGTTAAAAGGTAATAAAATACCACTAATAAAAATATATACAATAATAACAACATATTTATTTGTTTATCGTTTAAGAAGAATATTAATAGAGTTAAGGCAAGATAAGGTGGTGTGAGGTGCCTCCCCCCCCCCCCTCCCCGCCGGCCGCTCCATTTACAACTCTGTACAAATGCCTCTATTTTACCTAACCATAAATGTACGAACCTAAGCAACCCACCTAACCTGTCGAAGCCGATGCATAGAAAACGACACGTTCATATGGGGCTTTAGTTTGATTATTACATCGTGTTTTTAACGGATTGCTTGAATCCGGTTGGGTTAAGTTTTTCCCTGTGTACTATTATGGTTAATAACTTGCTTTTAATAGAATTATATTTGCTGCACCATTCAGTTATTATAATCCTTTTTGTGTAATGAAATTATAAATAAAGTTAGATATATATACACACACACATCCTATATATATATAGGATGTGTGTGTGTATATATATATATATACATCCTATAGATATATATATAGGATGTGTGTGTGTGTATATATATACATCCTATAGATATATATATAGGATGTGTGTGTGTGTGTGTGTGTGTATATATATATATATATATATATATATATATATATATATATATATATATATATATATATATATATATTTGTGGAACGGGGAATAAAGCCTAAGTCAATGTAAGAAGATAATTTGAGAGAAAAACTAATGTCAGTGAATTTGTGTTAAGCATTAACACATTCTTATCTGAAGCCAGAATAGTTAAAACGACTCCTTAAACAACCCTGTTTCTTCCTCTTCCTCCTTGCGATACATCGTAACTCTCAGCCCACACTCGCGACAGAGATGCTGCAATGATGCCACTCGTGACTTTTATGGTCCCTCTCATTAGAGTGGCAAGATGCCCGGACCAGCATTACAACGGGGTGAAAATAATCGCCCCATCATTGTTAAAATGCGTCTGTGAGCGGCAGTTCGTCCACCCCTCCCCAACCCCCCACTCCAAGGTGATTTGGAAGAGAATAAATGTTAAACTGGTTTAATGTAAGCATCAACAATGGCTTATTAGTATATAAAGTAGGTGTTGTGAGGGGGTGGCAAGAGCCGTAAATGATGTGATGCGCTCCTTCAGTGAAGGAACAGAGCCTGGTGATTCGGGAAGGGATGTGACCTTGGTTTTGTTGACACTGTAGGTGGAAAGTGTAGGGGATACGGACAGCAGTTGTGGTGGGTACTATCAGGGGTCATTATGGGGCGAGGGGGAAGGAAGGCAAGGTTCATCCACCATGTCGTAGTTCAGTCGATTAAGGCAGTGTCTGGTTCGTAGGTTCGAATCCTCATCACGGCCCTTGTGGAATTGTTCATTAACCTGCCTACCCGCTCATACCACTCTCCGGACTGTTGATCTCTGCAGGCTTGTTGCCTACGGACCTATCCAGTGTTGACGTGCCAAGACACCCAACCCGCTTTTCTGCACCATTATCAGGTCGTACATAAAGTGGTAAAGGAAGTCAATATATATATATACAGTAATGTGAGAATATGAAGCGAAAGGCATGGAGGTAAGAGGTATACTACAGGAGTTAACTGGAATAAAGGACATTTGCAGAAGGTCTAATGGCAAAGAGAAAGATGTTCAACAGAAACAAGAGATAGCAATAGGAGAGAAAGAAATGAAGAAAATCCTATAAGGGCTGAAGTCAGATCACGTTTATTAAACAGGTTAGAGGAATTAACTGAGCACTGAGACTGGCTAGTCAACAAAGCCAGGACTTTGTTCACGTTGCACATGTTGTGTATGCAAGCCCAACTCGACCAGACGAAATCTGTGAAGACTAGAGGCAAAAAATATTATATTAAAAGACTACCAGTCTAAAAGATGATTAAAGTCCCAAACATGACAAAAGTGAGCACCGCTTGTGTCTGCAGACTTGTCTTGTGTTCACGTGTACGTCCTGGTTCCCCAAAGTATTGGAGAGGATAAGAGGAAAATGGAAATAGATTTTCCTGTGCGCCTCCTTGCCTATACGACCACTCGCTCAACATGAGACAAGCTGTTTATGAGGCGCATCTAAACCACGCTTGATGCACGAATATGCTGACTGCTTGCACAGACCATCAGGCACAAATATATATTAAATAAGACACTGTCGTCTCCTTGCTCAACTCGGCAGGCAAAAATACGGGAGAAAATCTGGTAGCAGTGTGCAGAGGTCAGCGGGGAGACCTCAATATCAGAAGTTAACCTGGGTTGGTCGGCAGGGCGGGCAGCTAGGCCACCAGGGACCAACAGCTCCTGGACTGTCAGTGCTGCCATTTGCCGCCGGGGAGAGTAATCAGCAAAAGTTTCTACCTCAAGTCTGCTGCCCGCTCTACCTGCTCGAAGCGGGCGTTCCCGATCTCTCCTGTCCCATTACTTCTGATGAAGGATTCCTGATTATCATCTGTATATGTCTACGCTTGCGGACGTTCAAGATGATGGCAAGTTTATGTACCGGGCGGCCGCATATCTCATATTCATAATGATAATTGCATAGTGGGAGCCGAGAAGCTTATCATGCCACTGTCTTGGCAGAGAGCCCAATTCTTCGGTATAAAAGTAGTGGGAGCCCCATCGGCAGAGCAGCCTTCCCACCGGCTCTCTGTTGGTCAACTCTCTGCCTGAAGAATTGATGATCCTTCACTTCATTCCTGGCGTGACAATTGTCAGTGTGGAAACTTAAGAGGTACAACACCAGGCAGCCAGCTGTAATCCCCCATAACGCACATGATCAAAATTAGGCTCGAAGTTAGCAAGCATGGATCACGCTGTACCTGCACGCGACGTTCTGAGTGTGTTGAAACACTTCTGTTATCGTCTACATTCTTTCCCTCGAGCGCCAGCGGGCTCACGTCCGAGACTCTGACTTTAAGCACATTAGTACAATGCACATTTTAGTTTGTCCATATGTGTGTTTACAGTTCTCATAGTATATTTTCTTTATTTTGCTTTTCTAAACATTTCAGAGAATGTACGAACCTTTGCTAAATATCATTAGTTAGTCCCGATATGTTCTTGAATAGGCGGACAGTATCTGTTTTTTATTTATATATATGCTAATGCAATTTCGCCCAATTCTACATCGTAACTCTGCCTATATCTGAACTCCTTCCTGATCGATGACCTTACCTGTCACGCTCATCAATTAGACCCGATTATTCAGGTTTTTAGTGTAGGATTTATTACTACTACTAATAATATTGGCCACTGTCGTAGTGGGCAACACACTCTCGAGCTCCCAGTCTCAAGACACACACTCACTCCTAAGGTTACTGATTGATTGATTGGCGAAGATTAAGCCACCCAAAAGGTGGCACGGGCATGAATAGCCCGTAAGTGGTGGCCCTTTTGAGCCATTACCAGTATCAAGAGCTGATACTGGAGATCTGTGGAGGTGCGACTGCACCCTGCGTGACGGGAGATGTCTCCCCGGTGTAAGGTTACTTATCACCGTCTGGTTAAGTAACTTTCAGCTGGACTCTTTTTTTATGTCCAGTCCTCTCCTTAATTACTCCATCCCTCTCCCTCTATCTCATTCCTTTTCCACCGTCCCATCCCAAATCCTTATCCTAACACCTTCCGAATGCTATATAGGCGTAATGGCATGGCGGTTTCCCCTGACAATTCACTCCCTCTCATCTCATCCCACCCCTTCCCTCCCACTCTCCCTTCCTCTCCTCTCCTACCCTTCCACACCTGACATCAACATAGTGGGGACTGCGTAACTTCTGGCATGTTGACGCCAGAGTATTTCTCTCCACCTCACAAACAACTGTACATGTGTCAGAGTTCCCCAGGGGAGGAAGTTCACCTCGCCAGGTGGAGGTCTCTTGCTAGGCCAGGGTGAATGTTGACAAAAGGTTGCTGCTGGCAGGACGGTGGCTTACGACAGATGTGTTATGGCAGGTGTGGCATGTTACCAGCTTTGTGGTAAGGTGCGTCACGTGGTAGGTGTTCCAGAGCAGGTGTGTCACGTGGTAGGTGTTCCAGAGTAGGTGCGTCACGTGGTAAGTGTTCTAGAGCAGGTGCGTCACGTGGTAGGTGTTCCAGAGCAGGTGCGTCACGTGGTAAGTGTTCTAGAGCAGGTGCGTCACGTGGTAGGTGTTCCAGAGCAGGTGCGTCACGTGGTAGGTGTTCCAGAGCACGTGCGTCACGTGGTAGGCGTTCCGGAGCAGCTGCGTCACGTGGTAGGTGTTCCAGAGCAGGTGCGTCACGTGGTAGGTGTTCCAGAGCAGGTGCGTCACGTGGTAGGTGTTCCAGAGCAGCTGCGTCACGTGGTAGGTGTTCCAGAGCAGGTGCGTCACGTGGTAGGTGTTCCAGAGCAGGTGCGTCACGTGGTAGGTGTTCCAGAGCAGGTGCGTCACGTGGTAGGTGTTCCAGAGCAGCTGCGTCACGTGGTAGGTGTTCCAGAGCAGGTGCGTCACGTGGTAGGTGTTCCAGAGCAGGTGCGTCACGTGGTAGGTGTTCCAGAGCAGGTGCGTCACGTGGTAGGTGTTCCAGAGCAGGTGCGTCACGTGGTAGGTGTTCCAGAGCAGGTGCGTCACGTGGTAGGTGTTCCAGAGCACGTGCGTCACGTGGTAGGTGTTCCAGAGCAGGTGCGTCACGTGGTAGGTGTTCCAGAGCAGGTGCGTCACGTGGTAGGTGTTCCAGAGCAGCTGCGTCACGTGGTAGGTGTTCCAGAGCAGGTGCGTCACGTGGTAGGTGTTCCAGAGCAGGTGCGTCACGTGGTAGGTGTTCCAGAGCAGGTGCGTCACGTGGTAGGTGTTCCAGAGCAGGTGCGTCACGTGGTAGGTGTTCCAGAGCAGGTGAGATAATTTGATAAAAAATTTTGAGATAAATGTTGTGTTCTTGAGATAAATGTTGTGTTCTTGAGATAAATGTTGTGTTCTTGAGAAAAAATGGTGTGTTGTTCTTGAGACAAATAAACGGTCTAATTTTGAGTGACTTGGAATTGTAATGTGGGTGTTATGTCAGGTTTTGTCTGGTGAATGTTGGGAAATGTTAGATCTGTTAGATCACATCTGTAATAGTAGATGTATTACTCAGTTCAACAATTGTACCATTCCCCCCAACACATCCACCGACATATCCAGCACATCCACTAATGTTCCAACATATCCACTAACCTCCCCAACACATCCACTAACCTCCCCAGCACATCCACTAACCTCCACAACACCTCCACTGATCTCTCTCACATGCTCTGCAACGCGTTCTCTCCCAACCACAACACCTTTTTCTCTCCACTGCATCTCCTTCAGATCAAGCCACCGCCATCCCATTGTTCCCCAACCCATTTTATGAGTCCATCCCAACCCAGCCTCGCCAGCTGTTCTATTCTATTCTGTTTGGGTTCGAGTCCTGGCAAGTGAGGATGGAATAGACCCCCAAGCCTTAACTGCTAATCTCTGTTCACCCCAGCAGTACTTGAGTACATGGTTGTAAATCGATTGGTGGGTCGTGTTCCAGGTAAAACTAGTAGGTAAGGCTTACAATGAGTTATGGGGGAAGCTCTAAACCTGTTTACAGGAGTCAGAAGTCATTTGTTCCTGTACCCACCTGTGTAAATAATAATAATAATAATAATAATAATAATAATAATAATAATAATAATAATAATAATAATAATAATAATAATAATAATAATAATGCCAAAAATACAACAACAAGTTTAGTATCTCTCTAAACGTCCCTATTGATCTCATCACGTCACTAAACGTCCCAATTGATCCCACCACGTCACTAAACGTCCCAATTGATCCCATCACGTCACTAAACGTCCCTATTGATCCCATCACGTCACTAAACGTCCCAATTGATCCCACCACGTCACTAAACGTCCCTATTGATCCCACAACGTCACTCTCAACGTTCTTAATTATACCGTCATTGTAGAGTCCTCTCGCGCCGCAGTCCATCTGTACTCACGTAGTTGCACTTGCGGGGGTTGAGCTTTGGCTCTTTGGTCCCGCCTCTCAACCATCAATCAACTGGTTGTTCTTGTGACTGTGTCCTCAAACACACGCTACACACCCACCACCACCACCACCACCAGCACTTCCATCCCTACCACAACTACCCCCCACATCACCCTACCTCTACCACAACCACCATCAACACCACAATCACAACCCTCACTTCCCCCCAAAAAAAACAACTTCCTCAACAACCGCCACCACCACCACAATCACCTCCACAATCACCACCGTAATCACCTCCTCACAACCCCAGGTGACCTCAGTATGCAAATTAGTAATGAGGAGGAGAGTGAGGCGGGACCAGCAGGGATGGAGGACGAGTGTTGCTCATTTTCCACTTTTTTATACTGTGATCTCATGGGGGGGGAGGGGGAGGAGGCTGGCGTGATCAGGGTGACGATGCTAATTATGAGTTCTGGGAAATGTAAGAAGCTAGAACGGATGGGGAGGCGTGAAGGTGGGGCGGGAAGAGGCGGATAGGAAGAAGAGGGAGAGAGGGAAAGGGGTGGAAAGAGGAGGCATAGAGGAGGGGGAAGGAGAGGGCAGGAGGGTGGGAAGAAGAGGAAGACAGAAAGGAGTGGGCAGAAGAGGGAGAGAGAGAGAGAGATAGAGAAGAGGGAAAAAATGGGAGATGGCGACAAAGAAGAGGTGCAACAAAGAATGGAGAGCGCGCAAAACATAAGAAAAAAAGACAGTTAGATAAACAGGCAAAATTAATCAGGAGATGAAGGAGAGAGAGGAGATGGGAGAGGAAGAGAGGAACAATTACAGGGATGGAACTTGTGCCCAGTTGCTGCTGGTAACCTGTCGTATAAATAACGTCCAAGCACAAGGGACAAATCGAAGAAGCACAGGGGAAATAAATCACTAGTACAACTTTGTTCCTAAAGGATTCAATACTCTTGGTCCATGGGGGAAAGACTGCAAGGATACTTATCAATGATCTGGGGTTCAAGCTCATCGAAATAACAAGAGACCCCTAGAGCAGCGAGCTTTCTTTTCCAGCGCTTCAAATTGGCGATCCAGAGGGGAAATCCGAACTGCATTCTCGGTTCCTGCCCGGCGTCAGAGAAGTTCGAAAAGAACTTCATCCTCTAAGACACAAACTTCCTTTTCTTTCCTCTTATGCTTACATTTTGCAACCAATCAGTTATGTAATTGCATAATCTTGTATAATAAAGTGTACAGTGAGAATAAGAGGATGTCGGAAAAGCAAATACTCATGCATATTTAGGGTCACACGACCCTAGTTTTCCCTGAATGCTCTTCATTCTCTTCTTCGAGGCTATGGGTCCCCAAAATTGCGCCAGAGGTGGTTCCCCTTATAACTATGAGGTATCCAGCAGTGCCTGGACCTCTGTTTGGCAATGTCTGTCTCTCTTGTTGTTGTTCTTCTTCCATCCCTGCCATTCTCCTTCCTCTACTACCATTCTTCTCGTGTTCCCTACCAACCTTCCATTCTCCCATTCTCTCTACCTCCACTCTTTCACTTGGGCTGGACGGTAGAGCGACGGTCTCGCTTCTTGCAGGTCGGCGTTCAATCCCTGACCGTTCAAGTCGTTGGTGGTTGGGCACTATTCCTTCCTCCCCCCCCCCCCCCTGCCTCATCTTAAATCCTTATCTTCATATCCCTTCCAAGTGCTACATAGTCGTAATGGCTTGATTTTTCTCCTGTTAATTACCTTTCTCTCCCTCCCTCTAGTTCTCTCTCCCTCCATCTCAGTCTTCCTCCCTATGTTCAGCCTTTCATTCTCTCTCCCTTTCTCTCTCTCTCTCTCTCGGAACATTCCATCTACGCCCCACTGAAACACAGAACCTAACCACAACGATATTCTTACTCTTTTAAGATACAAAGTTGTAAGAACATTGTAGTTACATTGTGTGTGTAATCAACAGCTCTTTTGTTTTTTTTATTAGCACATTAGATACATCTGCATTTGTGCAGCTGCCCTACCTTACCTTGAGGTGTTTTCGGGGTTTAGCGACCCCGCGGCCTGGTCCTCGACTAGGCCTCCTAATTAGATAATAAACCATAGACTCCCCCCTAGACTAAATGATGGGGAGTACAGTGTGTGAAAAAACTAGCTACGTGATCCTAAAAATCCCCATCACACAGGATGGTTAGTCATACAGAGGCACGTGATAAGTAGTCTGCACTGGCAGACTCTGGGTGCATTATGAGGATATCATCCACACATACGAGTGAATAAGGTAGCAGCTATAAACAGTAATTGTCAACAATCAGACCCACAATTCAGACTTCATTGGAATTCCAATCGGAGCATATCCTATTTAATGAGAGGCATGGGGGTCAACCCCGTCTTCCATATGACACTCTTCATATTATCACAATTCATCATGGAACAGTGGAACAGTGAATTGATGATTTCACGCGCGGTAAGGAAAGCAAACAGTCATCAGGGGAAAACAGAATAGCTTCAGGAGGGCTGCTAAAGCTATTTCAAAAGTGGCCAGTCTTTTGAGAGTTACCAAGCCATAGACAAAGTCGCCAAGCCTCTAAGAAAGTTGTCAAGTCTATGAGAAAATGGTCAAACCTTTGGAAAAGTGGCCAAGCCTTTTTGGAAGAGCCTCTGGTTGAGAGACCAAGACTTTAGGAAGAGTGATCAAGTCTCTTGGAAAGTGGCGAAGACTGAGAGGCAGGAAGTGACACAGTCCTCTCCTCTTCCATAACCCAGCACCTCCTTTTCCTCCCGCACCTGCTCCTCCCACACCCGTTCTCTCCTGTTCCAATCCCTCCTTCCTCCACCTCCGCTAATTATCGACATACAGGTGTGTGTGCTGCGGCTAACGTGAATGACGACACTAATTATCCAGCAGGCTAGAGGCTATAAAGCTCACGCACAACACACAGCATGCTCTTCCTCCTTCTCCTCCTCCTCTCTCTCACACACACACACACACACACACACACACACACACACACACACACACACACACACACACACACACACACACACACACACACACACACTCACAGACATATGCACCAACCCACACACAACCACGCAATTATTACAACACCCACAACCACACCCGTCGTATCGCGACTCTAATGAGCAGCCAAGTGAACAACGAACTTCGCTTTGCTACCATGAATAAAGTCACATATTTTGAGAGTGGCGGTCGCTTCATGCTGCCAGCCAACTTGTGATAGTTTCTTGGTGGCCCCCTGAAGTTAGGGCCCAAGATGAGGGGCCCTCCACATCACTGTTACCCGACCCCAAATTGGATACTAACTTCCTGCTTCCAACTCCCTCTTAATGTACGGAGTTATAATGTCTCCCGACTTCAACTTATTTGAAAACACGAGGAAGAGATTACAAGAAATATATTCGTGAGTTCTAAGTTCATATGAGCAGTTAGGTGGAATATTGACGACCATTTGGACGTAATAATGAGATTTGTTGGGGTATGGAGTACCGTAGAGTGATGAAAGTGATGGGTGTGGCGTACCGTAGGGTAATACTACTGCTTGGTAGTTATGTATCCTATCACATGCCTCTGTATGACTAACCATCCTGTGTGATGGGGATTTTATAGCATCATGTAGTTAGCTTTTTTGACACACGGTACTCCATATAGTCTAGGGTAGCTGCACTAATGCAGATGTACCTAATGTATTAATAAAAAAAAAATTCTATAAACAATTTAACAAATTAAATATTAAATTGAGGTTGCTTATTAAATCGTTGTCATTGGTAGGGAAATATGACTAAAATGTATAACAAACGTAAAAATATATTACTGGCCTTCCTCGTTCCATTCTTGCATATTATTCCTTCATTTCCCCCTGTCTCTGTCATTCCTCCCAATACCTTACTGCCCCATCTTATCTCCCCATCTTCATGCCCACTCCACCATCCCCCCCCACCCTCCCTTTCTGCCTCATTCTTGGCTCTTATTTACGCTCTATGCTTTTATCTTTGCTCATCTTCCATCACACGCCGTCTATACTCTCTTTCTCCTGGCTAATGGGGTTTGAGGCGGTGAAGGAGGAGCAGCTGCAGGTCGAGGAGTAGGAGGACGGAAAATTAGTCCTCCTTAGAAAAGAAGGTCGAGAGGCAGGAGGAAAGAAGAGAAATAGGAAGTCAACGGATAGGAGGAAGGCGATTGAAGACGATTATGTGACGTAAGATATAATGTTCAAACTACCCATTAACAAAATTAGGATAAGACGATGTTTCGGTCTGTCCTGGAACATACTCAAGTGAGTCCAGTACGGAGCGAAACGTCGTCGTTTCTTCCATTTCATGTGGATTGGACATTAAGGCGAAGGAATGGAGGTCTAGGAAGGAAGGAGTAGGAGGAACTACACTGGAACTATATCACTCTCACACAAACAAGATATTGCCACATATAATGACGCAAATATTATGAGCCTTTCAATTTTTCTGTCACCTTCTCTTCCCTTATTACTCTCTATTTTGTTGTAAAGCTCCATTTCTTCGCTCTAATTATTTATCTCGTTCTTCGAGCTCATTTTTATATTTTATTACACTGTTCTTCTCTTCTGTTGCTTCTTCAGTCTTTCCTTTACCTTCGATAGTCACCTTGTTATTCGGTCTCTCTAATCCCTTCTCAATTTCTCTCCTCCTCCTCTTCCTCTTCCTTCTCCTCCCTCCTCCTATACCCTACACGACACTCCACAATTACAGTGCCTTCTCTCTCTCTCTTTGTTCTTCCGTCTGCCGTTGTGCCCGCACCGCATCTCCCCTCCATCAACCTCCTGTAATTCCACCTTTTATTCCTCCTCCTAATTCCTCCCAGTGTTCCTGCGGGGTATCATTGAAGATATGGAAAATCTGGTATAGTTTTACAGCACAGTAACACGGCTCTCATCAGCCCAGCCCCAACCTTGCTCGCGTTTGGTGGGTCACTCGCTTGATTGATACAATGTCAGTCTTGGAAATATTAATTTTTTCTCAGTTTGGACCATCAAGGTTCACTTTCATTATATTTATACGTTATTTATCCGCCCGAGTTCTCGGCTGGATTTGTGTCAGGTCGTCAGCTTTGGTTAAAGGAACATTTCCCAAGTGCCGCGGTCAATAGCAGCGGGTTTGGTGTAAAGTGAAGACTGACTATTGTCAATCAGACTGATGGGAAACTCTCTTAACAGCATTAAAGAGAGCGGAAGACGCTGCAACAGCATTTACCTTGGTTGATCGCAGAGCAGCTGCGGTGATCGGCGATGTAGGATAGCTGTATGAATGTACTTGCGTATATTAATACAAACATATATGTAATTCCCCCAAAGATCGAAATTCGGCACCAAGAAGCTTGTGGATGGAGGCGAGGGAGGCACCCAGAGGTGCTCTGCAGGAGGCATCCAGAGGTGCCTGAGGGAGGCACCCAGAGGTGCTCTGCAGGAGGCATCCAGAGGTGCCTGAGGGAGGCACCCAGAGGTGCTCTACGGGAGGCGTCCAGAGGTAATCAGCAGGAGGCGAGGGAGACACCCAGAGGTACTCTGGGGAAGGCGAGGGAGGCAGCACGCTCGGCCAGACAGTGTTAGCGGGATATATGGTCCCCATAGCTTACACTTTCGGCGATTTGTTGACGGGGCAGGATACAGCCAGGACGTCGCGGCTTCGGTGAGAACGTCTGCCGGAGATTGCTGGAGCAGGAGGGAGATACTCGCAGGTGATAGTTGAAGATGGTGGTGGTGGTGCTTGTCGAGGTGGTGGTGAGGGCTGAAGGTGATGGTGAGGGTAGTGATGGTGCTCATTGGGGAGGTGGTGAGGGCAGAAGTTGATTGTGAGGGCAGAGGGGGACTTAAGGGTGTGCGGGCAGGGGTAGTAAAGTCCCTCTCTAATACACTCCCTCCAAATTACGTCCTAAATTATTTTTTTAGGGGGGTTCCCATGAGTCAGCTTGCATACAGAGGACTGCAGCAGCAGCGAGGGAGAGTGGATTGTTGTTTATTTATAATGTAGTTCCCAGCTTTTATTTGTGTCCGACGGCTACCAAAGCTTCCACATTATTGAAGTGATTAATTTACCGGAGTGTAGGGAATTCGATTTAGCTGGAGTGGACTCAAGCTCCGAGTGAAGACAAGTGTCGGGAGATGTGTGAGATTGTGTATGAACGCCACTTATAAAAGATGCGTTATATGCCATTTAACACAATACTCTCACATCGAGCGTATTTAAGTATGACTCATATAGGAATATGTTACTAAAGGAGTCACTTGCCAGCCTCTAGAGTGGGTATTGATCGGCCTTCTACGAGGCATAAGAAATGTACGCACATTAAAAATAAAGAGGGGGTGATATGGGTAGTGGGGGGGGAGACAGACTAACCCGTGCACCGCCGGGTACTTCTAGTTAAGTTCAAGGCAGAGTTAGCAGGCTCGAGAACGCAGTTATACACATTCATTCACTTAATCTATAATTCACTATAACCTATAATCTTAACCCCCATAATTCAGAGTAACAAGGTTAAAATAAAAATAAAATGCTACAAGAAGAGGCTAATAAATCACAGAGCTATTTTTTTTCTCTTTTTCTCCGGTCTCCTTTTTCTTTGTTGATGTTTTGTTTACGTTATCGTTAACGTTATAAATGCGACGTATTAAGTAAATACGTAAAGTAACTCGCAAATATTCACGTTTTCAATGCATCGGACTCAAATTGTCAACCCGTTCTCGCAAATTCGTAAAGTCAATATTGGCTTATTAACTACGTGCATAGGTGATATACTAAACATAATAGATACCCTTAAAAAGATTCATAGAAAACACCGACCTTACCTAACCTTGTTAGTATCTTAAGATAAGCATCTTATTGCTTCGTAATTACAATTATTACTTAACCTATACCTATTATAGGTTAGGTAATAATTGTAATTACGAAGCAATAAGATGCTTATCTTAAGATACAAACAAGGTTAGGTAAGGTCGGTGTTTTCTATGAATCTTTTTAAGGGTATCTATTATGTTAAGTATGTCACCTATGCACATATTTAATAAGTCAATATTGACTTATTAAATTTGCGAGAACGGGTTGAATTGTTAGATGAGCTGTTTGGATTTGTGTGTTTCTGGTTAGGCAATAAGGTTGCATTTTTTACGGAGTAGCAAATCAAGAGAACGGGCTGAATAGAGACAGAGCTGTATGAATGGCAAACAAAACACGTGACTAAAACACAAATTGAATGAAATGGCCGTACGGGAAGGTTGGTACGGAAATCCGGAATCAAAAGTGAATCTTGAAGAAGAAAGTTTCCTTGACCATCAGCAGCAGAAAGTTGGACCTCCTTTCCTTCTTCTTTCTCTTTCATCGAGAGAGAGAAAGAGAGAGTTGACCAGACCACACACTAGAAGGTGAAGAGAGAGAGAGAGAGAGAGAGAGAGAGAGAGAGAGAGAGAGAGAGAGAGAGAGAGAGAGAGAGAGAGAGAGAGAGAGAGAGAGAGAGAGAGACAGACAGACAGAGAGAGAGACAGAGAGAGAGAGAGAGACAGAGACAGAGACAGAGACAGAGACAGAGACAGAGACAGAGACAGAGACAGAGACAGAGAGAGAGAGAGAGAGAGAGAGAGAGAGAGAGTAGATACAGTAGAGAGTTAACAGATATAGATTGACACAGAGTTACAAAACGTGCCAACGTTATACAAATAATCCAGCCACAAATAATCCAGCCACAAATGATTCAGCCAGAAATTGATGAATTGCTGCCTTTTCCGCCGAAGTTCTTAATGATAATTGTAAATATATTATTTTTATTATTATTCGTATCATTCGAATTAATACTGATGTTATCAGTTATTAGTATAGACGATCATATTTTGTCATTATATCTATAACTTCTAGGTGAATACACACACACACACACACACACACACACACACACACACACACACACACACACACACACACACATACACGCACGTGGAGCAACCTTTACCTCGGCTTGGCTGAACATAAATACTCCAATGCTGAGTGTGATTCTGAATTAAAAAATGTAGCGTTGTTCACTGCGAGCCGCGTGAGAGATTGTTACATTATAACACCAAAAACTATAACATAAATCGCATTAACTGGAGAAGATGGGGGTATAGTCGGTGGGGGGGGGGGAGTTGACGGTCCCAGTAGGGGACAGGGTACGGGTAGAGCCGGTTAGGTAAGGGTACAGTTAGGGGTCGGGGCCACGTAAGGAACGGACCATTATTTTAAGGGGATGGAGGTTGAGTAAAAGAGATGGAGAGGTACAGGTGAAGGGGAAAAGATGGAATTGTGGTATTCTGTATAGGGTGATTATGTCAGACGGGCTGTCCGCCTTGCTGAAACGATCTTTATGTGGTAGCGAAACTAAGCTTGCGCTCTATTTGGTCAGGGAGCTGCGAATGTTTGTAAAGTTTGTTTCGTGTATTTCAGCAAATACAAGTGTTTCATGATGATTACTATGTGGCAATCTCACCATATGTTAATGTTTTGATGTGTTTTAAGGTGTTTTTGTCCATCTCTCGTGTTTTTTTTTTGGTCTGTATTTCCGTATTTAAACCAGGCTTTTGACTTTTTCCAAAAAATTCCCGGGATTCATCTAAATTATCCCGTTTGTATTGTATTCCGTTTTGCATAAATTTTGCAGCTCGTCCTTTAGTTCCCTTTGTAGTCTTCGGCAGGAGAGTGGTGACGATTAGGTGATTGGTGGCTCAGTATATAGAGGGAGGGTCCCTGTGCGGATGACAAGCACGATTAGAAGCTTGGGAACTAAGAAAGGAAAAGAGGGTACCAAATTGGGGAGTCGGGGTATTAGTAAAGAAGGGGAAGGCTTGCAGATTCTCGCTTATATCTGTCTGGGGAAAAATTGAGTAAGAACCAGTTCGTGATTCTTCTCGTTTATGGCAAGATGTAGTGCCGGCATCATCAGCGGAGGTGATGGAAGAGAAACACGAGGAGAAGGATTAGAAGGAGAATTAAGAAGAGAGATAAAGAGGTGGCAGCGTAAGGAAAATAACGCCGCTTGCCTAATAGAGACAAACAGCTCTTGCGTGAACACATTTACAAAGAAAAACTCAGTGGAAGTGAACATGCTACACAAGCGTCTGTATTTCCATCCATTTAAGGGTGTTGTTGTCTCTTTAATATGTTGAAGGAACTATACTAATACATAAGTTTTTTTTATGAAAGTGAAAAGGGACTCTTAAAATAGTTAGACATCACCAACACGAGAATTGCTGACAAAGATATCATTTGGTTATATATTCAGACTTGATGAGATCTGGTTACCACACGCTCTTGTGCTTTATACGGCATACTTTATGATTAGTCGAGAGGTCCCCCCCATCGTTATCTTCACGGGGACCAGGAATGTTCCCACTCAAGGCACTATAGTGGTCGAGGTATGCAAGGAAACATGGAAAGATTTGCCTAGTTTTGTCTTAAACTCTATCCCCCCCCCCTCCCTCATCATCATCCTCTCTCTCTCTCTCTCTCTCTCTCTCTCTCTCTCTCTCTCTCTCTCTCTCTCTCTCTCTCTCTCTCTCTCTCTCTCTCTCTCTCTCTCTCTCTCTCTCTCTCACACACACACACACACACACACACACACACACACACACACACACACACAGGCAGTGAGTTTTTCTTTAGGAAGTGATGTGGTGGAGGCTGACTCCATACACAGTTTTAAATGTAGATATGATAGAGCCCAGTAGGCTCAGGAATCTGTACATCAGTTGATTGACTGTTGAGTGGCGGGACCAAAGAGCCAAAGCTCAACCCCCGCAAGCACAATTAGGTGAGTACACACACACACACACACACACACACACACACACACACACACACACACACACACACACACACACATACCACTCGCTGCTGCCAAAGCCTTAGTAGAAACTATCTTAACGTATTAAGGGTTCAACAAGATTCAACTCATATTTGGAACTTTTTATTCAAGTCAGGTTTTTCCTGTAAGCAAGGAATGAATTTTTGAGCTGCTGTCGCCTAAATATTCCAGCTCCTTGGTCGGCTTATACAGTGATTTTTTTCTTGACGATTCGGACACGTGGATGGAATAATCCCACTGACAGGATACAGAACCATCCATTCCACCATCCAGACGACACTATCCATCAACTATTCCACATCCATTCTCACTTACCTCCAGACTCACCACCTCCTCCTCAGCCCAGATACCGCTGCAGGTGATGTCAACAAGATGTCTCCTCTCAGTGAGGTTGATCAGTCAAATACAATTTTGTTTCCTCTTGAGCGTGTAAATGTGCATATATACGTGCATGCAGGTGCGTGCATATGTGCGTATGCGTGCGTGAGCATGTCATAGTGCATGCGTGCGTGCGTGCAAGCATCCTGGTGTGAGAGCACATATATATATGTATGTATGTATTGTTTGACCTCGGGGTGATACTGTTGGTTTTTCCCGGGAAGGATATGAAGGGTGTGTGTGGGTGCTGTTCCACTCTCCCGAGGAAGCAAGGCATACAAGCTAGCACCATCACACACACACACACACACACACACACACACACACACACACACACACACACACACACACACACACACACACACACACACACACACAGGAGGAGGCGAGACCAAAGAGGCAGAGCTCAACCCCCGCAAGCACAATTAGAAATATGGTCGTACACACACACACACACACACACACACTCACACTCACACACACACACACACACACACAGGAGGAAGCGGTACCAAAGAGCCAGAGCTCAACCCCTGCAAGCACAATTAGAAGTATGGTCGTAAACACACACACACACACACACACACACACACACACACACACACACACACACACACACACACACACACACAGAAAAAGAGAAGTGTACTTGAAGAGCCTCGAGAGGCGACTCCATCACATGGAACTCCTTCATTCTTAATCGAATCGTTTGTGAAGCTCAGTGGAAGGTGTGAACTAAATATAAATATATAAGAGCGCATATTCCCTTATGCCAAGCGCCATTTCAGGCAGGTCGAGTTATTCCGATCCAGTGGCTATAGAAAAATTGAAATGATATCCCGTGGAAAATTTATGGACCGATTCAGTTGTATTTCCATGCATTCAACACGGACTGAAGTATATCCTCCCGAGCTGCTTCTGCGGCCTGGGAACTGACGGGTCGCAGGAGAGGTAGGAAAGCTGGATCGAGGAATGGAGAGAGAGAGAGAGAGAGAGAGAGAGAGAGAGAGAGAGAGAGAGAGAGAGAGAGAGAGAGAGAGAGAGAGAGAGAGGGGGGGGGAGATAGTTTAGGAAGGGACAATTAAGTTTCAATGTTCAGCTCTTTTCTGTGAACAGCTGCTGAGGTTTTCTATAGAGGCTGGAGCTCCCTGGCTGAAGCTACGGTAAAATTGGCCGCTCGGGGTTCTAAGACTCTGCCTCCAATCCCACCTCTCCACTTTTTCCCCCAGTCAAAGGCTGAGAAGTTTGCTCTTCGCTCATCACCTTCGGGGTGCGGGAAAAAGTTCGCAAATCTTCCTTGATAAGCAATAAAATTCTGGAGATCTTCCTGATAATAATATTAGTAATAATAGTTGAAAATATTATTTAATATATTAAACCCAGTTTTATGCCTATTATTAATAATATTATTATTATCACAACGGTTTCTATCACCCTATTTCCACATGTTTATGTCATTCGTATTATTACAGTACTGATCGTATTAACTTCAATAGCAATAACTTAAAATATAATCCTCGTGTGGGAGAGAGGGAGAGAGTTAATCTTGGCTTTAAAATGAAAACATGAAGAGCCTCCCCTTTCCCTGACTCAGGCTGTAATAATACATAAAGCCAGACTGAACTAGAAACTGAAGCGAGGTGTCTACTGGCCGCTGAACAGCCAAGAACTGGAGGAGCAACACGAGCTATGGAGAAGGTCGTCCTGTGATGAGACACAAGAGCACAGGAAAAGGTCGTCTTATGATGAATAACAAGAGCACAGGAGAAGGTCGTCTTATGATGAATAACAAGAGCACAGGAGAAAGTCGTCTCCTGATGAGAAACAACATAAGGTCTGGAGCTCGTCGAGCAGTGATAAATGTGGGCAGGGACCCAATGTTTGCATATTTAATTGCTACTCTATAAGGCAAATAAGCCTCACTCATTTTTTTTAATGGTGAAATAATAATTTATAAATTAATCACTATTCAAATGACACCTTAATACATTACAATTTATTGTACAATAAACTTATTAGTTTTACTGAGCATGTCAACCCGACCTTATAAATCAACAGAATGGGTCTTAAAACTCTTTGAAACAGACCATCGTTTTATGTCCCTACTGAGGGCATTTTTTTTTATTTAAATCTTATAGAGAGGAAAGAAGCTACCTGTGATTTGTTTTCAATCATGAACCACTTTGCAATCTAGCTAATCACGTCTACATATAAATTTACTCCTTCACATATATTTTCATCTGTCTTGTATCTGCCTCTTGGCCGCTTCTTCCTCATGTTCCATTCGTCTTTGGTTTTACCGAATAGATATTTTTAATTTTCTATTTCATCTCTGTTCGCCGATTTTTCAAGATGTTTCTCGCACTCAGCTTCGACCATCGTGAGTCACTCTCCCTGGAGCCATCACTGCCAACTATTTTTCTCCCTCTCCCTTCCCTCTACGCTCTTCCATCCATTTTTTCAATTTATTTGGGCTCTATATTATTCTGTTCCTTCTACTGCTCTCCAGCTTATTGCGCCTCCTCTCACAGCTCTACCTACTTTTCTCTCCCTCCAGCAGTTCAACCTCCTCCACTCCATCTTCCCACCCTCCCACAACTCTCCCCCGGGAGCTCCACCTCCTGCTTCCCCGTCCAGCAGGCGTCCCCGACACAGTTCTGCTGACAATTTACGAGTAGCTTTTGTATGGCCCCGCACAAAGCTCCGATCTTGACGAGCCTCGCTGATCTACAAACTTTCCGCTCACAACTTTTGGAATTTTTGCTGCTGAGGATGGACCTGCTTTGTCCAGACGATGAAACGACCCGCAGTTAACAGCAATGCGAACCGCAGCGCTGAAATTTTTCTCCAGCTATGAAATCTACAAAAAAATGGGCACCACAGGTAATCAAAGTTATATATGTATATGTTTACAAGGCGTGGTCAGACAGTCTCACTTGCCAGCCCTTAATCAAGAACACAAAGCTCGTCGAGGTTGTCCTGTGCCGTCCACGTCCCACCAGGAGCAAGATTCACCATTTATATACAAGGGAGCACCGGGCTCCGGTGCAACCCTCTGCTCCTCCGCAATGAAATGTCTGTTGGAGGCGGCGTATCTTTCTGCTTCCCGCCACCATTCTACTCTGAAATACATACAGGATCAACACAAATATCCCCCCCTAACCCCCGTCTGTCGTTTATCATACCTTACGTAGGGTCACAGAGATACGGAATAGGGGGAAACTAACATACAACCGTGTACAATATTATAATGATGCATAAACTAAACTACGAGACTGATTCAGAGGTATAATGACATCAATACAATGACACGAATATTAAACCAACGGTTAAGAACACATGTACGTTGGTTAAATAATAATAATATGTCGGGTGGCTACACTCGAGGCAATGTGGGTACCCAGCGACTTGGAGTCTGGCCCAACGATACCACATGAAGCCCAGCAAATAGACGAACAAAACTCAGTGATCGAAGATCAACCGCAGTGACTTGAAGAGTATACTACGAACCTCTAACGACTGAACACACAAAGGCCAGAAGGGATTGGAACTATTAGGAGCAATCGCCAAGCCGTTGCGACTATATAGCACCTAGAAAGGACCAGGATAAGGATTTGGGATGGAACGGGGGGGGGGGGGGGAAGGAATGGTGCCCAACCACTTGTGGACGGTCGGGGATTGAACGTCCACCTGCATGAAGCGAGACCGTTGCTCTCGCAGGTGGACTCTGTGGTCAAGCTTATCCAAAGGTCACGCACAAATTGCATGCACACGCAAATATCCATTTACACTTATTATAAATAAAATTGTCAACGATGTCTCGAATAAATGATTCTTAAGAGACCATATATTATAAGGATTAATTATATAGGATAGCGTTCCTCATACTGTTAAATGTTATGTGAGTAACATGACTGGGACAGTCATGTGGAGGAAAGTATAGGCTTCCGAATGCTGTCTCCTATAGACGGGACTGGATATGAAACAATAAGGAGAGAGAGAGAGAGGGAGAGAGAGAGAGAGAGAGAGAGAGAGAGAGAGAGAGAGAGAGAGAGAGAGAGAGAGAGAGAGAGAGAGAGAGAGAGAGAGAGAGAGAGAGAGAGAGAGAGAGAGACTATATACCCACCTCTACACCACTCACACATATTCAACCCCAATTCCAACCTTCTCCTCCCATGTCAATTCTATCCTCATCTTTGGATATTTCTCGCACACCCAAACACGCACCCCGATAAAGGGTGGGAAAATATTCATGGGGTTCTTTTTTCACCTTCCGTTGTCATAAGTCGCCCGAATTTGTATTGAGAAGCACCGTAAGAGGAAAATTTATAAGGTCATCCATATCGCTCTGGCTTCCATCCTTTACTGGCCCACTGCAGTGGGGGGAAGGAAGAGAGTAGGTGGGGATGAGAGAGAGAGAGAGAGAGAGAGAGAGAGAGAGAGAGAGAGAGAGAGAGAGAGAGAGAGAGAGAGAGAGAGAGAGAGAGAGAGAGAGAGAAGAAACAGGCAGAATTTGTGTCTTGATAACAGTAAGGACTGGAGGGATTTACAGGGTAGTCCATTTTAAGATTTAAGATCATCTCCGCATTATGGGCAGAGGCTGGAGACCGTCGCGACGCCCAGCTGACGACGGCACCCTGGCACCACCACCACACTCGTTCCTTTATTAAAGCCAGAAGTTTATCACAGAAAGCTCATACAACTTCAGCCGCATACGCAAATCCGGTAAATTTAAGACCAGCATTCAGATCCTGGACAAGGAACTACTATGGGCACTAAACACAGCCTACACGAGGCCTATGCTAGAACACTTAATCCAGAAATTATATATGCAAACAAATCCAAAAGTTTTTAAAGAACTTAAATTTACAGCCAAAGAAAACAGAGGTGGTGTAGAAAAAGCCCACCAGATAATCACAAAAAAGTGCACCCAAGTCCACAAAAGTGTACAACAAATATAATTTATAATACATGTGAATATAGTAAAGAAATTCAGTTGGAAATGTATGTGTATATGTATCCATACATGTATGTATGAATGTGTATGGTGTTGAGGGGAGGGGAGGGGGGTGGGAGAGGGATCAGACGGAAATGAAAAATTTGTTGCATGCAAAATACAGACATTATGCAGATGATGAGCCACAATAACGTGGCTGAAGAAATGTTGACCAAACCACACACTAGAAACTAAAGAGACGACGACGTTTCGGTCCGTCCTGGACCCTCATCAAGTCGATTATTGGCTTGATAATGGTCCAGGACGGACCGAAACGTCGTCGTCTCTTCAGTTTCTAGTGTGTGTGGTTTGGTCTACGGTCACAGTCTAATTTATCTAAACACTAGACACACGAAACATGAGAAACACCAACAGCTGAACGGTTTATGCGGATACAACACACGGACGTTATATACACCCAGGATAGCAACACCGAGGATAGCACGAAGGATAGCGACACCAAGGATATCAGCACCGAATATAGCAAAAATACAGCTAATTGCTGCTTTAGCCCAATGCACTTGCAGTGATTTTTTGGCAGGTGATGAGATTTTGCAGTGCAATATTCCCAAATAAGAAGACGACTTTGATTGCTTCTTTCGAGTCAAGATCTGCTGTTAAGGGCTAGTAAAATATTCCCCGGAGCCAGCACGGGAAGGAAGGAACAGCAATAGAAATGGCAAGTTATTCGTCTTCGCAAGGACGTCTTGGAGAGAATTTAAGATGGAGATAAGAGAGCAGGCAGCAAAGGCAGGAGAAAGAGAGTAGAGCTTGAGTGGGATGGTGAGGAGAAATGGGAGATGGAAGGAAGTGAGGCAAAATAAGGCAGAGATGGATGAACGAGAAGCGATAGGTCTAGAGGGATGGACACGCAAACACAATAGATGGAAATTGACAAATATGTTCAAAAATAACCGTAAATAAATGTAATGGATTAGGTGAATTCGTTGTTAAAATGAACTCGATACATAATATTAAATGTATAGTGTTACCAGAAAGATAAGTGTCATTGCATTAAGCTACAAAATATTCAGAAAAAGGGCGGGAGGGCGGATTGGGAGCTGAAGCTCGACCCTGCAAGCAAATCTAGACAAGTAAAACACAGTTATTCATAAAGCCTCATCTCTGTCCACATACTACCAAGTGTCAAAACTTTTCCATCTGAAAACAAAAAACTTGCAGACCCCTTGTTTTTAGAATGGTATAACTGCTGCTAAGTTTCGGGTTGGATGGCCATCTCTCCTCCTCCTTCTTCGCCGCCTACTGGCTGCTGTTACTTCTGGAAAAGATGGTGGTGATAGTGTTGGTAGTGAGTAGGGTGGTGGTGGTAGTGTTGGTAGTGAGTAAGGTGGTGGTGGTAGTGTTGGGAGTGAGTAGGGTGCTGGTGGTAGTGTTGGGAGTGAGTAGGGTGGTGGTGGTAGTGTTGGTAGTGAGTAAGGTGGTGGTGGTAGTGTTGGGAGTGAGTAGGGTGCTGATGGTAGTGTTGGGAGTGAGTAGGGTGGTGGTGGTAGTGTTGGGAGTGAGTAGGGTGGTGGTGGTAGTGTTGGGAGTGAGTAGGGTGCTGGTGGTAGTGTTGGGAGTGAGCAGGGTGGTGGTGGTAGTGTTGGGAGTGAGTAGGGTGGTGGTGGTAGTGTTGGGAGTGAGTAGGGTGGTGGTGGTAGTGTTGGGAGTGAGTAGGGTGCTGGTGGTAGTGTTGGGAGTGAGCAGGGTGCTGGTGGTAGTGTTGGGAGTGAGTAGGGTGGTGGTGGTAGTGTTGGGAGTGAGTAGGGTGCTGGTGCTGCTGCTGCTGCTGCTGCTGGTGAGCTTTCATGGTCCTGGAAGCAACATATATATAATTCCAATGTTTTCTGCTGGACTAAACCGCGTATTGTAGAGCAACGCCACATTTGTACTGGATATTAATTCAGTCAGACGTAATACGGGAAGCTGCCTTCCCTCGCCTCAGCCTCCATGTATATCTGAGGTCAGACTGACCAGAGTCACCTGCACAATAGGCAGGTGTGAAGTTACCCCGGTCAATAGTCAGGTGTGAAGTCACCCTCTTCAATAGTCAGGTGTGAAGTCACCCTCTTCAATAGTCAGGTGTGAAGTCACCCGCTCGCTTCGGACAGCTGGTTGTCGAGTTCATGTAAATTAGGTCTCGAGACCATTCAGGAACATCGCTATCACTAAAAGATGGAGAAAAGTTTCAATGACGCTCCAGAAATCGTCGAACATGAATTAGAATTCCATGCAGATGCTTTTATGATCTCTTGCTTCTTCAGGCTTTCTGAGGATCAAGAGCTTTCCTTAGGTGAACTTAGGACTAAGAGCTTCCCATGTGAGCTCTTAGGATCAAGGGCTCACTCAAG
This sequence comes from Procambarus clarkii, assembly GCF_040958095.1. Classification (NCBI taxonomy): domain Eukaryota; kingdom Metazoa; phylum Arthropoda; class Malacostraca; order Decapoda; family Cambaridae; genus Procambarus; species Procambarus clarkii. The sequence continues at coordinate 1,319,571 of NC_091156.1, forward strand.
GTGCTCTTATTTTGAAAGACTTCTCATATGTGTGTTTGAAACCTTAGGTTACCTTAAGATCAAACGTCAAGGTAAGGCATCCTTAGAACCAAGGATTAGACCAAAGATATAAATATGAACTTCACGACTTGTCAATAAATAGTCACTTATCGTGTTAAAGAAAATTCAAAATGACCTAACTAAAGAAGAAATTAGAAGGAAGATTTATATCAATATTGGATCATTGATATTAAGCAGTGATGTGGTGGAGGCAGATTCCATACACAGTTTCAAATTCAGATTTGATAGAGCACAGTAGGCTAAAAAATCTGTACATCAGTTGATTGATAGTTGAGAGGCGGGACCAAAGAGCCAAAACTCAACCCCCCCCCCCCCCGCGCTAGCACAATTAGGTGAGTACACACACACACACACACACAGTGCCATCCCTTCTTCACTTCGTTATACACACTCATACAGAGTAACACCCACCCTAACCCAAACCCAATATCTTTATTCCAGTATACACACACAAGGAGTGACAACCCCAACCCACTCCCTGTTACCCCCGTATACACATACGGTGTAACTCTCCTCTGCTCCGTCACCTGCTACAACATTGCCCTGCCTTTTAAATCTAAAAAGAGATCGAGTTTCTCCATTCGAAATCTGTTTGACGGCCGTGTGTCTTTCCTGGCATTCTATTATCTCAGCTCCCTATTTTACTCCCAAGACTTGGGAAGTTAGTATATTTCCGACAACCCCATTCCCACTCCACTCTTCCCTCCCAGCTCCTCTCTACCATCCCTTCCGTCCATCCCTCCTCACTGCTTCGCCCTCCCTCCCCTCCCATTTCTCCGTCAACCCTTACCTCCCCAGATTAAAAAATTATCTTATTATGATTTCTATGTGACTCTGCCTCCATACTTGCTTCGGGTGCCACTGGGCTCAATGTACCTTAGGTATTCCTGCCCCAGATGACCTCACTTCCCATTCTCAAAGTTTAGTTCCAGGCTGACACAGGACTTCAAAAGCTGCAGGTGAATTTAGTTGCAGAAAATTATCAACATAACATTTAACACTAACGGCAACGATATGTATCTGTGTTTACACTGCATTGTATAAAACAAATATATTATAACATTTAAATACGTCATGCCACGAGATTGGCATTTAATTCTGAATGACGCAGATATGTGATGAATCTTAGACAGGTGTGTGGCAATTTTCGGACGAGGAGAGCGCGCGCGCGCGCGTGTGTGTGTGTGTGTGTGCGTGTGTGTGTGTGTGTGTGTGTGTGTGTGTGTGTGTGTGTGTGTGTGTGTGTGTGTGTGTGTGTGTGTGCGTGTGTGTGTGTGTGTGTGTGTGTGTGGAGCTCCGTGGAGAGTGAGAGCATGGAGCATCCGCGGAGAGAGCGTAGAGCAAGATTGGTGCTTCATATAGTCTAGAGTAGCTGCACAAATGCTGATGTGCCTAAATGTGTTAATAAAAGAATTGTGAGAGCGTGAGCCCTGACGTGGCGAGTGAGCGTGAGCCCTGACGTGGCGAGTGAGCGTGAGCCCTGACCATTCCATGGAGAGAGAGAGCGTGAGCCCTGACGTGGAGAGAGAGAGAGAGAGAGCATGGTGCAGCTGACAGGGACACACCAGCAGGCAGGTCGGGGGCGTCATAACCCCCCCGGAGCGTCTACACTCCGCGGATTACCCACTAAGTCCCTAAAGCTCTTGTTCTCCTCCTCCACTCTCAGATTTTCCCAGAAACTTAAAATGGATAACTTCCAGGCAGCTTTTCTCCTCCGGTCCGCCAGGCAATAATTAGCCCAGAATTTACAATTGAACTGCATTTTTTCTTTTCTTTTTATGATTTTATTTGTCTGCAGCAATGTTATTTAAATACAATTCAAGTGAATTAATCCTTACACTGCTCCAGTAGCTATCTGGGATTTGATTACTATCTGATTTGTTTACCGTTTTCAGGCATGTGCATCTCGATGTTGTTCTCTTAAATAGCTGCCTTGTTTAGGGTTTAAGGGATTTATCTAAGGCCATAAATCACTGGCCTTAGGTAACCGGTATTCGGAAGATACACAATGACATGTAGAAACACTCAATATGTAAAAAAATATTCTCAAACCGGAAATCGCGCAAGTTAACATTCATCTCTCCGCTAAACGTGATCCATTTACGACTGTGCAGAAGCAACATTCAAACCTTGCAACAATAACGGACCCTTTACACGCGGTCGGCCAGTGAAGAACGGCCTCTATGGAGACGAGGCATAGTGTCGGGTACGCGATACCTTCAGGAACCAAGCCCCACACTTTATTCAATTACAGTTTTTTTTTTGTCTCTTAATGTTGGCCCATTCCGCTGTTTCTCCCAAGTTATCGTGGCTAAAACCTCTCAAGCAATAAGATACCCATTAACATGCCGATAATGGAGACTTAATGGATGCCGAGGGACGCAACTCTCGCGGTTATGATTGGCCTGATGGGTATTCCTCTTAGGATTACACGCTTCTGTACTGAATATTATGATGCTGCTTAGATGCTATCAACACCGACCTGAAACCCAATAATGTGTTGATAATGGGGGGATTAATGGAGGTCTTCGATTAAATTTACGTGGTCTTGTGCTGACCTAAGAGGTACTGTAAAGACACATTCTGTTTTACACTTTCACACATAGACCTTAATCTTACACAGCCGCTTAAATCTTCAAACACAACCTTCTAAACTTACACACAACTTAAATGCCTGAGGAAATAGCCGTCGATTATATTTTAAAAACCAATTAAAACGAAAACAGAAACTCTCCATAAAGTGTAAAATGTGGATCCATTTCCCGAACGTGACCCTCAGATTATTAATTTTCCCAGCCTTTTCACCTGCCTCAGATTGGCTCCTTTGTAGCTACAGAGGCTGGAGATGGAGTCCTACACGGTCGTACTGTTGCTTTCGACCAGCTTAGTCTGAGACACAGAGAGAAAGAGAGAGAGAGAGAGAGAGAGAGAGAGAGAGAGAGAGAGAGAGAGAGAGAGAGAGAGAGAGAGAGAGAGAGATCAAACAATACTTCCCCGTTCAGGAGTACTATCATGACAGTCCCTTTAGATACAGTCTCTTTCTTTAGCTGTCTACTTAACTTCCATCAATGGATTGCTATTCAATATCACTGCCCGGCCACCACCACTGCCACCACACCACCACCACTGGCATCACCACCACTGCCACTGCCACCACACCACCACCACTGCCACCAACCACCACCATTGGCATCATTACCATCACTGCCACCACCTCCACCGATGCCACCACCACCACTGCCATCACCACCACCATCACTGCCACCACCACCACCACCACTGCCGCCACCACCACCACTGCCACCACCACCACCACCACCACTGTCATCACCACCACCATCACCACCGCCACCACCACCACCACCACCACCACCACCACCACCACCACCACCACTGTCATCACCACCACCACCACCACCACTGTCATCACCACCACCACCACCACCACCACTGTCATCACCACCACCACTGTCATCACCACCACCATCACCACCGCCACCACCACCACCACCACCACCACCACCATCACCACCGCCACCACCACCATCACCACCACCACCATGGAATCTGCACCTCGTGAGCCACAAAATTGAACTTGAAAAACAAAGGGCAGAAGTTTGCAACAAAACTATTGCCAGAAATAAGAGGATTAAGCGATACGAAAAAGTTAAGGGAACTAAATCTAACAGCCAAGGAGAGAATAGGAACAGAGGGGATATGATCACAACATACAAGATACTAAAGGTAACTGACAAACTGGAAAAGAACAGCCTATTGAAATTGAGATAAGGTAGGTCAATACGGCAAAGGTAGAGCTGGAAACGCTGGAAGAAATTTAAGAAAATACTCGTACCCAGTTATGTGTGCTCAACAAGCGAATTCAACGAATGAGGAATTCGTGAAAGCCACATCCATCCACAACTTCAAGGCCAGATAAGACAAAAATTCAAACGCCATGAAAGAAACAGAACAAATAAAACGCAACAGGCACAGCTACGCTAGCAGCCGGGGGTCAGAGAGAGCGAGCCCTCACTTTCCCCTTATCACTGCTAGGGAAGTACTACCACCTCGCGGTGTCACGGAGCCTTGAACGAGTGCGTCGCGAGGTTAATCTGGCGCAAGTCGCGGCCTTTCCCCGCCCCGCTCAACGCGTCTGACAACACGACCAACGCCGCTGGTGCCAGTATGCAGATTAGGGTGTGCCTGGCGCCTCTCCGACCCACTACGTCTCGTGTCACGGGGCACTGTGCCTGGGCTGTAGCCCTCTTGCCTGAGTACCACTCTGCCACTTTTTGAATCGTTCTGTCATGAAGCTACAATAGCTGTCATGGGGCTACACCTTTTGTCATGGGGCTACACCAGCTGTCATGGGGCTACACCAGCTGTCATGGGGCTACACCAGCTGTCATGGGGCTACATCAGCTGTCATGGGGCTACACCAGCTGTCATGGGGCTACACCAGCTGTCATGGGGCTACATCAGCTGTCATGGGGCTACACCAGCTGTCATGGGGCTACACCAGCTGTCATGGGGCTACACCAGCTGTCATGAGGCTACAGCAGCTGTTATGAGGCTACACCAGCTGTCATGGGGCTACACCAGCTGTCATGGGGCTACAGCAGCTGTTATGAGGCTACACCAGCTGTCATGGGGCTACACCAGCTGTCATGGGGCTACACCAGCTGTTACGAGGGAGGGGAAAGCCTGGAAGGGGGATTCAGGAGGGGGGAGCAATACAGTTGCGAGCTTGAAAAAGGGGTAAGACGGGAGGGGGTAACAATGGTGATGGGGGGAGACCTAGAAGGAGGGGCTGAAGACGGGGGGGGGGGTAACAATACTGACGGGAGCCAGATCAGGGAAGCGATCGCCAGTTAATAGGATTACCAAATGGCCTCTCCGTGGCCTCCGGCTGAATATCAACAGCGACACTTCCTCCCTCCCCCCCCCTTCCCATAAGCCCGGCCCTCCCTTCCCCCAAGGCCCACTAACTATACCCCTCCCCCTATCACCCCCTTCCTCAGAGTCCGGCCTCTCGCATAAATGACCACCAACAAGCACGCTCCTAACGAGGCAATCTCGCTGAACGAGAGTCCGCGGGCCTGGGTCAAACAGGAGTGTGTTTAAACTCTGGCCCAGGAATGAATGTTGATATGGTCGTGTGTATGAGCAATGAGGCGCGGGGAGCAAGTGGTGGGGGGAGTAGGGACTACAGTGTGGGGGCGAGGAGGGAGGAAGACAATGTATGAAGAACAGAGGTTATCTCTTTGTGGGGGGGGGATATAATGAATGGAAAAGTTGCTGTAGATCCTGGCTGAGCACCATCAGGTCTGCCTAGAGAACCTGACCTGGTGGGCGGGGAGGGTAGAGTGTATTCAAATGGGAGCGGGAGAGTGTTGGCCGGAGGCCTTTGTAGGTCGGGCCCGCCATCGAGGAGAATACCGAACAGGGGGAGGATGCACATGATTTTTTTCCTTCCAGGCATGCCGTGTGTGTGTGTGTATGTGTCTGTGTCTGTGTGCGTGCGTGTGTGTGTGTGTGTGTGCATGTTTTTGAGCCTTTCCCCTTCTTACCAATCTTCCTACTTGGCGCAGGCTGAGGTCTGGAGAGCCGCGCACATTATTCTCCACTCAGACGAAAGCTGAAGCAAGCATGCACTGCTGGCCCGGATCCACGAACACCCCGGGGCTACGAAAACCAAATATCCTCTAAATGCTTTTCGGAAAAATATCCTCCGGTGGCACTGAATAATTCACATGAAAACTCCAGTTCACATGGTATGATTATTTTCGTTACATTAAAATTATCCGCCGTGGGCCTCGATTCACTTTTAAACAAGGGGCTCCCCTCCGAGGCATCAACTCGGGTGAGATGAAGCCGACTGCTGACTGAACTAAATGCCAGTCAAATGTCAGGTAAAGATATTGAGTTAATGTGTTGGGGGGATATTCCCACGACAATTTAATTTAGGCACGTATTCAGTCACAAAATTATTATTTACCGATAATATGCATAACAGTTCTCGGTAATAATTCATAAAAGTTATTCAATAAATAACAACATAATGAAACACAACGCTATACTTAAGCAAGGTGGATGTTGTGTAAGCGTCAAGCTGAAGGGGTGTTTCTTGGCCCCACCTCAAGCAGGTCGTTAACAACACAAACCATCGTAGTAACAACACAATCGCAGGGCAAAACCATCTCAGACGACACACGACCGTCACTCGATTTCAACACAGAGAAGAGCGCTAAACTGACCAATCTTGGAGCAGTTATCTATAGTAACCGGGTAGCCGGCACGGATCTCAACCCCCCCCTACAGCAGCCGACGGTATCCGTGGTACACAAGATAAGAGCTAAGTAGATATTGAAATTGGCCAATAACCAATATTTATTTAGTTTCTATGACAGAGCGATTACAGAATTACAAGGCTCCTACGGTAGTGTGTATTCTCTAACTACCCAGATTGAACGAGGGATAGGGTGTTGGATATGAACATTCCCGTTATTGAAGACAATGAATGTTGGAACTTCACGCTTCTTTTTCCCTCAAATACTAACACAAGCAATTTAACCATAGGAGACATGAGAGTGTTTTTCTCTTACTTCTCAACATTGTGTAGTAATCTTTATGCAGCTTTGGCAGTCTAAACAAAATATGCACGCTCTTAATGTTTCTTTGTTCTGTCTCGTTGTCGTCAATTTGTCGTGGAATTGGAAAAGGTTTGTTAGGCCCGACATACCATTCCTAAAGCCGTGTTCTTGGTAGGTTGCACAAATAATTGTGCCTCCATGTCCTAGAAGTATAATCCTGATTGTTTTTTTCAAGTATTATTGTATTCGCTTTTAGTACTATCGTGTGATCAAAGGCCAGGACGCAATGGTCGCTGGCTCCTTCCTAGTAAGTTCCTCCAAGCTCTCGATGGCCTCACTCTAGCTGAAGATTAGCTCCAATAAGTTCGTTCCATCTACTGTCTCGTTTCCTTGTGACATTTATTTCTATGTTGGGAAATTCCTTTCCATATCTTCCACTAATTTTATGCAAAACTATTCTTCCTCCACAATGAGCATGTACAGGTGTTCTCACCTATTTGTGCTTGCGGGGGTTGAGCTCTGGCTCTTTGGTCCCGAACTGGTGTTCGAGACCTTGGTGTGTGTGTGTGTGTGTGTGTATGTGTGTGTGTGTGTGTGTGTGTGTGTGTGTGTGTGTGTGTGTGTGTGTGTGTGTGTGTGTGTGTGTGTGTGTGTGTGTGTGTAAAACGTTGCATATGTATGATTTAGAAGTTGTACTTGTTTGTTGGAAAGTCGTACGGGATCGAATGGAAGTTGTGAGAATTTATTGGGAAGTTTGGGAAGTGTGTGTGTCACAAGAGCCCGCGTCGCTGGCGTTGACTGTGTGTATAATACACTCACACTCGGACGTGCTATTAGTGCGAGGAGACGCCAGGGGAAGGAACGAGGAGCTGGGACGGAACGGTCAAATGTTACTCCCACACTCCTGTGCTTTGTAACTGTTTCATTTAAGTATCTATAATTTAGAATGACTTTCTGTCGATGGTTGGAGGCCAGACGCACAGGGCTGGCGTCACCCAGCATGATCGGGTTGGACTCGGCATTAATATAACGAGTACAACATGGCATGGTTCCAAAAGGATCCCTTTGTGAACCACTTGTCTCAGTGAGTCTCAGACCGCCATGACCTTAAAAACCTTCTAAAGATAAAAAAAATATGCAACTGAAAACTCCACACTCCAGGATTCGATATACATATATACATATACACACATACACACATACCCATATACATATATATATATATATATATATATATATGGGTGTGTGAGGGGTATATTTAGAGAGCGGAGGGTATATTTTCGGTTTTAATATATATAAATATATATATATATAAATATATATATATATATAAATATATATATATATATATATATATATATATATATATATATATATATATATATATATATATACATATACATGGATATATATATATATATATATATATATATATATATATATATATACATATACATGGATATATATATATATATATATATATATATATATATATATATATATATATATATATATATATATATTTATATATATTAAAACCGAAAATATACCCTCCGCTCTAGATATAATAGTTTAGAGATCGTGCTCAGCGATAAGTCAGGGAAATAAAGTCTTTAAGGTGGGACCATTTCCCCGCAGACTCCCCACACACAGCTTCTTAGGCACCAGCGAGGCACTCCATGGCCCTCCCTTCAGGTGGCTAAAATTCAATTTTGGTTGGCAGATAAGAAACTATAAAGCGTACCTTGACTCTGCCATTTTTCCCGGGCGAAAGGAGGTGGTTTGCCATTTTTACGTTTTCCCGGGCGAGAGGAGAAGGCAGCGGTGGGGTGGGAAGGTGCTGGGTGTGTGATGGATGACCAGAGTCCCTGGATAATAACACGGTGTTCACCCCTCGCACGCTTCACTCTCCCAGCAAATTATGACGCTGGCAAGTGTGGCCTTTCACTCCAGGAAGTTATAAGTCAATTTATTTTGCTTTACGTCGTCTGGATCTCGGTGCAAATGGATCTGGACTGTAAACAAACTAACTCTTATGAAGGCTGTGCACTCAGGCAGAGTGCAAGGCGGAGTTATAACTTGTCTTGAACTGCAGGTACGCCAGTGATGTATGTTAACATGTATTGTCTTAGAATAACTGGGGGTTTAATTTAATTTAATTGTATAAATAATTTATGGGCACTCTTCAATAAATGAGAAAAATAACAAATATTTAAACCACCTTTCCTAGTTACTTCTAACAGGATTCTAAATCTTAGTTTGTGTCTGGAACGTGAGTGTGTTTATAACAATAATAACACAGGATTGTAAAGTGTCAAGGCTCGTAAACTATTTCATAAATGTAAACAAAGCCGCCATGACTGTTGAAAGATGTACAGGCTTCGTAAGTGGTTGTGTAAGTGCTTGGTGACTCCTGGCTCTGGAGGAATCCTGGTACGTGACATTAAGGAAAGAACCTTTTTTCTTAGAAGAAAGAATTGACCTGGGTAGTGAACGGAGACTGCGGCCTCACCCTTGCGGGAGACTGCGGCCTCACCCTTGCGGGAGACTGCGGCCTCACCCTTGCGGGAGACTGCGGCCTCACCCTTGCGGGAGACTGCGGCCTCACCCTTGCGGGAGATTGCGGGCTCACCCTTGCGGGAGGCCGCCCGCCGTGACGGTCAACAAAAAGACGCCTCGACATGCAAAATCAATCAAGTGAAAAATTCCGCGATGAATATTAGTGAAAATGAAATTTTGAATTTTCTCTCGCGGCCATAACGCTTCACTATTATTATCCCAGGACTCTCCCTGCGCTTAGTGACGCTCTTACTATTATTATCCCAGGACTCTCCCTGCGCTTAGTGACTTCGCCAATACATATGATGACCCCGGACACTGCCCTGCGCTCCTGTGTTCACAATTAACGGATCTCCTCCTTTACAACTTGATGCCCACACCGTCACAGTTCAGCGTTACGTCAAAACAGTCACGTTGGCACTGTGTTCTATTCTGTTGCTGCATGCGTACAGTACTGTGTGACATGTACAGTAATGTGTGTAACGTGTACAGCATGAGCATGTACTTTGAATGGAATGATTATATACTAGTTCTCTACTAGTGTACTCATAAACAGCCCTCTCCTGCTAGGGCCTCTTAGTGGCGCGCCAGACAATATTGATCTGTTCTGAATGATTGTGAACAAAGAACATGAGAGATGCGCCGGGGAGGAGGAGGAGAAGGTGAGGATGATGATAACATCATGATAACATCATCATCAGCTTTGGATGATAACAGGATAATGACGTAGAGGCTCAGAAGTAACATTCCTGAGGTGGCGATTTTGGAAGGCAACATTCTTGATGTGAAGAAGATGAGTGAGAGGACTGAAAACATTGCTGCCCACGACTCACTCACCTCTCTACAAGACGCATGTCACTTCCCAGGTTAACCTACTGCCTGAGATGTTCGTCATCTTACAATAGCCTCAAATTAGGTAAATACGATCACTTGCTGCAGTTACTGATAGAAAAAGCTTTTAACCTTTCTCTCAAGCACCAGACTTGGGGGGATCTCGGCAATCGATCAGACCTATAGATCGCTGCACCAGTCTAATTGCCCTACTCAGCATCTGACAGTCTGGTGAAGGAGATTGTATCGAATTACCTAGGCCAATTAGCAGGACCCGATCTCAGTTTTATAAACTGCATCACTAAGTGAAGTTTCTCTCGCTGTCCTGCCACTTCAACCACCACCATCTGAAGCCCACAAGCAATCCAACTGGGATGGTCCCATCGTACACTGAACACCTACAGTGTGCCTAGATGTTGCAACTAGATTTATTCCTCCAAGGAGTGCCGGACCAACCGGGCTGTGGTGAGTATGTGGGCCTGCGGGCCGCTCCAAGCAACAGCCTAGTGGACCAAACTCTCACAAGTCAAGCCTGGCCTCGGGCCGGGCTTGGGGAGTAGAAGAACTCCCAGAACCCCATCAACCAGGTATCAACCAGGTATCAACTTGAGATTACTCGCTTCACAGTAGTACAGCTCCACATGTGGGCGACTTCCTATTAGCAACTCCCCATTCAGCAACTGGTACGCATCTTACACAGCAGAAACTTCGAATTGCAGTGGCTCTCTGCAGTTGATTGGGGCCTTGCTGCCCCAATCCATACCGACTATAGGTATATTTTCGTTGAGGCGGAGGCTGAAAAGCACGGACAGCATGACCTGCGTTGCCAAAGCACAGGAGCTGGAGTACTCGATGTACTCGAGTACATCGAGTACTATATTTCGGTGTACTCGAGGCACACCGAAGTTAATGATATCATATAGGGAGCCTTGCCAAGGCTGGGGGTGCAGCAGAGAGAACCCTCCGTTACCTAATGTCCCGAAACTCTACCAATCCTGCTGGTCGCCCAGATGGGATCACAGTGCACTCCTGGAAGAATGGTAGATAGTTGGTATGGGACTACATGTATCAACCTTGGTTAACACCTATATTACCGTCGATAATGCACATCCGGGTGGTGCTGCCACTCACAAGGAATCACTTAAGTCCCGTTAGTATTGAGAGCTGGAATCCCAGTAAAATTTTGTCCCATTGCTTCGGAGACACCTTTACGTCCCGAGGTAAAAGTGCCACGAGTTTTTTTTTAAGATCTGGGTTCTAAGCTCATTGAAGCAACAAGATACTCTAGAGCCGTTAACTTCCGTTTCCAGTGCCTCAGTGTAGCAATACAAAGGGACGGCCTCAGGGCAGCCTCGCCCACCCACTCTCCACAACTCAAATTTAATACCTCTTCATTTTGATTTTTACATTACACACTGAAATAAATCCAACGAAAAGTCACGCTGCTCTTTAAGTGAATTCAAAACACCAAAACATGGGAAGTTTGTACTGCACTCTCGCGATTTACCCTTTAGCAAAAAAAAAAAACTAATAGATTCAATTTCATTTTCATCCGCATTGGAAAACTTTGACATTCTTCCTCTATAAATTTCACGGCAGTCAGTAATACGGGAGAAAAAATCTCTCTCCAACTTCGTACATATCGTGTGTGAACCGGAATGTCGCAGTCTTCACATGGTTCCTTAGGCAAGGTGGGGAGAGAGAGAGAGAGAGAGAGAGAGAGAGAGAGAGAGAGAGAGAGAGAGAGAGAGAGAGAGAGAGAGAGAGAGAGAGAGAGAGAGAGAGAGAGAGAGACAGACAGACAGACAGACAGACAGACAGACAGACAGACAGACAGACAGACAGACAGAGAGAGAGAGAGACAGACAGACAGACAGACAGACAGACAGACAGACAGACAGACAGAGACAGAGATGGGAGGGTGGGAGAGAGAAAGAGACAAGCAGACCTACCAACATACAGACAGAAAAGTAGACGCGCAAAAAAACAAAACAGACACGGGAGAGTCTTGGACGGAAGGAGAAAACTGAGCAACGGGGACCCATATTGTCGGCGAAGGTCAAAAGCTGGAAGGCGTAACTTTTACATTTGGGGTATTTATGTCACATTCGCGACCGCTTGACTCCGAGAGAATCCGAAATTCCCCAACAAAGGGAATAGCGATTTTACGCCCAGGTCTTGTGCTTTATGGCGGAGTGAAAGGCACGTTTCTCCTCCAGGACTTTTCACTATTTTCATGCGATCAAACTTTGGGAGAGGTAAAGTGAGCAGGACTGCAAGAGACGCACGCCGGCCAGGCTGTCGGGGAGGAACAACGGGTTGAGGAAGAGTGACGTAGGTTTAGAGTCGCCAGGCCACGAGCAACATCAATATTATAACGACGAAAATCGATCGAGAGCAAGTCATTGATCGAGACATTTGCCAACGGCGCGCCTGACACCGCCCCAAATCCGGCAGAGATGGGTGTCGTAGTCACACTTAGTGCGTCTAAATATGAATGGTATGGACAAAAAAGCAGACGAAAAAAGTGTCTTTTAATAAAGACTGAAGGACACGTTTTAGTGTAATAATGAGAACAGGCATCGTAAGATATACTAATAAGCTTAGCTTCTACGTTTAAGGTTAGTCAAAAGTGTACACACGAGAACGGCTATTTTCGCGACAAGCAACTTCCCCGTCTCCCATTGCCCTGAAGGGAGTGCCGCTCGAGCCTGCCTGGTGGCTGTGCCAAGAAATAATGGGAAGGAAGGGACGGTGATAAGTGCTACTTCAAAGAAGAGGACGTTAAGTAGAGTCGAGTATTTAATAGTCTGGGAAGTAGTGGGGCAAGTGCCACTTCATGTGACGGAATAGGATGGATGGTCTGGCTCTGGGGGACCAAGAAACTCTTCATCAGACGGGGAAGCACGGTAAGTCAAGCCCCAGAAATCCAGTACCACATACCCTCACAGAGAGGAGGGCCGGAATTCATCAAGCGTAATCACTTACGAAACGTATACATCTTTCCTCAATTATACCAGCTTAATCTGTAATTAATAAACAGTTTACGAGCTTGGAAACTTCGCAACCCAAGATAATTACTGTTACAGACAACCTCGCAGAGCTTCGGAAGCTTCGTAAGAGGAGACTCAAGTTCTTGGTGAACACTGGGCCTGGACCCCAGGGGTCGAGGACCACTCACAACGACCGACAGGCTGCTACACTGAGTATCGAGGTGAAAGTGTCGAACCTGGGAAGGAAAGTATATCAGGTTGAATAGTTAAACTTAGTGGCACTTCACCTTACACACAAGAAGTGTAAATTGAGAGATGGGGTCAACATGGCAACTCACCCCACAAAGAAGAGGTTAACATGGCAACTCACCCCACAAAGAAGAGGTCAACATGGCAACTCACCCCACAGAGAAGAGCAGCAGACCGCATCCCCTCCAGAAACTCCGGCAAAAACACGGAAAGAAAAGAATGAGACATCGAAACGTTTCAAGAGAGCAAAAAACGGGTCGAACAGAAAAAGGGAAAGACAGAGATTAGAGACAGGGAAGACAGAGAGAGATACGAAAGATGACCAGAATGAGGAGGGGAAGGGGTAGGAGGTGCAAGGGGAAAGTATTTTACCAGTAGTTATTAGACAAGCGGAGGACATACTGAAGAAAATGGGTTAAGGGTCTCTAGGACAGCGAGGGAAGGCAATGCGACGCGAGTCCTACACACTGACGGCGCCTCGGCGACTCCGTCCTTATGGGGAGAAAAACGAGGGAGATAATGCAAGGAGAACGGGAGAGAAAGAGACACGATTGATTTAACGCGAACGATAAGGCAGATTTCGATAATACTCGCAGCGATACGAGTATGGAGGGAGACAGGGAAGTGTCAAGAAGGGGAAGCAAGAGGGAAGTAGTGGGCCGTAAGAATGGCAGAAAAAATGTAACAAGATACAAAATTAGAGAAGAACACAATGAATAAAAAAGGACACACTATAGTAGTTACATAACGAATGGGAGAAGGACGGGGAGCGAGATGGAGGGAGACGAGGAAGATGGAGTGTGAAGAAAGAATGTTTACGAGCATCTATCCATTAACAGAGCGTCTAAATAAATTAAAACACAATACATAGAGTACAGTTACGTCATCCGTTTGGCATAGTATGTTAACTAAACAGAAACAATTTAAAGTTCAGAAAGCATTTCAAACTGAAAATAATGATGTCTGAAACACATCATCACTTATTTTTGTAGCCTGAAAAAAGATTTAAGGTCGAATATGCAGTATAATTTCTTTTATCTATTGCCTCAGATCTCGCCGTCAATGGCAGGGAACCTGCACAAGGTGGAGGGGGTGGAACTTGCAGAAGTTGCAGGGGACGTGCAGGCTGGAGAAGGCACAGGGAACCAACGGAAGCACCATGGAGCCAGCAGCAGGAATAGGGAACAATTCTGCAGTATTTGTGCCCTCTCTTCCGCTCTCATTTACGACCCTGGACGATCCAGTCACGAAATCCGCCGTTAATACCTTAATGTGACGTTTTCCTCCTTACCCCATAGGAATACCGCGTACTTTATCGTTCCTTGAAGACATGAGGTACGGGTCACGCAATCTATGGCCGAGCGGGAGGGGACGGCAGTCGACGTCCCTTGCTCGAGGACGGAGAAGGGCCGTCCATTTATCGTAAGACAGGAGTATCTTTGACAGTGAGGAGTTGGGCGTCCCCATCACGGGCTTGTAATGCACTTGGCAGCCCCGCTTGTGAGCCGATTGGTCATTGTGAGAGCTTGTTTCAGGCTGTAATCGAAACTTCTTCAGCAGTAAACAATGATCCTCCCTACGCTTGTTCTGCCCAAAAGACTAATTAATTACAAGTCCCGACAAACTACCAAATTCCTGATATAAAACTTCTAGTATTAGAGTATTATCATAATTTCAAAAGTATCTGTAACTAAAATTATACTAATCTGGCTAAAACTATCAATAACCAAATTTATAAACAATTACAACTGTTAAATGAAATTAAAGTGAAGACGTTTCGACTTGATAAGCATCAAGACGGGCCGAAACGTCCTCACTTTCACTTCACATGTGCCGTTACCATGAGACAACGTTACCGTGACTTTGTCTCTGCAATTACAACTGTTACTAATAAAAGGTCTTGCTCACTAAAGTATTGGACTTGCCGACGACGGGACTTGACCACTGGAGTCGCAGTGTGCTGGCCGCGTCCCTCGGGTCTTTTCAACATCTTCTCCATGTTAAATATTTCTCCAACAAATAGTAGCAGATTTTCATTGCAAAATATAATTATGACACATTGTATGGATAGACGACCAAGCGAACGGACAGACCAACCAAAAGGTAAAATATTACCAATACAAACATACTTCACATATTAACGAGACTACCAAAGGTGTGACAACAGCACCTAAGTACATTCTCAGCCAACAACAGCAGCAAGCCAACATTTAAGTCTGCAACAAATCACATTATCAATTCGGAGGAAAGATAAATAAAAAACCCACAAGAACTCTCAAGTTACCCAAGCACTTGGACTGGTCTCTACAGGGAGGGCCTCGCTTCTTCCAAGTCCGGCGTTTGGTCTCCGACGGCTCAAGTGTCTGGGGCACCATTTCTTCCTTTCGTCCTCATTTCTTCCATGTAAGAGAGCGTTTTCCCCCATGATTAACTTACATCTCAAGATCACGAATTCGGTAAGCTAATGCTGGTGATCTGGAGCATCGAGAGAGACTGTCTCGGGACCGGTAAGATTCCCCTCGACCGAGGAACAAAAACGGTGATAGGGACAAATCACCGTCTCCATCCTTTCTTATGATCAGGGGGAAGCCTTCGGGGTCCCTGTACACCTCCGCCCCTGGAAAAGGCTACGCGTAATCGCTCCTCAGACTTGTTACGTGAATCAGTTCACTACATTCTTAAAACTTTTTTGTCCTACGTAACTTCCATCAACAAGTTCAACTTCTCACTTTACGCTGCTATTAACCCTCGAAGTTCGAGCTTCTTTTCAACATATCCTTTTATCGGGAGAATTGCAGTTCCTTGCTGTCTTTTTTGTGACCTGAAGATTGCATTTTGGCGCAGAGAGAGAAGACCTATGGGGTCTTTTACCCCAGCTAGACCTCAAACATCAGAAGGTCTTTTAACCCAAGATCTCCAGATCTCCAACCTCAAGAAATATTTCTTGCTTCAGAAACAGCAATTACTGCAATGGGCCGGTCACTCTTGATGATCGGGGTCTCTCTAATCCAGTTGCAGACAGATCGCCAGAACAAAATACACCCTCATGCAACCTTCAACCCAGACCCCCAACCACTTGGGCTGGACGGTAGGACGACGGTCTTGCTTCGTGCAGGTCGGCGTTCAATTTCCACCATCCTATCCCATATCCTTATCCTGACCCCTTCCCAGTGCTATATAGTCATAATGGCTTGGCGCTTTCCCCCCCTGATAATTCCTTCCTTCCTTCCTTCAACCTAAACCGGTTGTCTCTACAGTGATCCAGCAACAGCTCGGCGACGACCTCCTGTGTGTGGGACCCCCACTTGTAAGGGAAGATGGTGTGTGTGTGCGGAAGTCATTCTTATTATTTTATTATTATTATTATTATTATTATTATTATTATTATTATTATTATTATTATTATTATTATTATTAGTATTATTAGTATTATCGTTGTTTCCCTATTGTATTGTTGCTATTGCTGATTTGATCCTGCTGTCCTGCACGTGGTGCTGGCTTTGCTCCTGTTGGCCTGCACCTGCTGGCCTGCTCCTGCTGGCCTGCTCCTGTTGGCCTGCACCTGGTGCTGGCTTTGCTCCTGCTGCTGCCGCTGGGAAAGGTTGGCTGCCGGCTTTCACAAACCTCCAGAGAAATGGGCGGGTCGTATTGCCCACGTATTAACGACTCGTACTGTTTATGGCTCCTCGGACTTTTATGCCTCGGCGCACACTGGTCGGGAATGTCAAGCGTGTGTTTTGTTTTGGACTGTTAGTTAAGTCCAGTGGGTGAGTGAAAGTCTGACGCCACTATTCTGCTTCTCCGGGTGTTTAGGTAGTTTAAGCTTTTCCTCAGCATTGTGGGAATTCATAATTTATTGTAATTTAAACCGATTCCTCCATGACACTGGTGAATTAATGAAATAAAAATGATTATTTATCTTCTGTTTAACTTGCAAATTGGAAATGTCTCCTAAAGCTTCAGTTTTGCCAAATCAACAAAAGAATTCCCCATGATGTATGTCTGGGAACATTCCCCCCCTCCCTGTCCCTCTCACTCTCTCTCTCTCTCTCTTCTCTTCTCTCTTCTCTCTCATTTCTCTCTCTCTTCTCTCTCTCTCTCTCTCTTTGTCCCCTTGTCCTTTAAAAATTACGATTCACAGGTGCGTCGACTACTTGGAAGGATAATTTTTCCCCCATTTTAAATTATAAACACTACGTATTGTTTAAATATAAACTAAGTTGGAGATATTTTATACTCTGGAATGTCATATTTCATGGAGAACTAAGAATAAATTATATATCTGCGTCGCAACAACGAGGACACCGGAACAAAATATGAACATTAAACATTTATATAACTTTCAGTTAAGGTTAGATTAACACATATTTCATCGACTCCAATACATGAAGAGTTCATCCGAAATAGACAAGGTTATATGGCTCATCAGGTGCCACATAACAGAAGATCCAGAGGAACTGAAGGAGCAGAAGATCCAGTAGAACATAAGGAGCAGACGACCCAGAAGAACAGTAACAGAAGGAGCAGAAGATGCGGTTTTAAATACAGAACAGTCTACACACAGAAAATCACACTAACGTGATATACATCAATGAGAAAGTCCACACAGGGGCTGTGTAGCGACGCGAACCTGCGTTTTTACACGTAGTCTGTCTCTTATTGTTAGGCTAAAAGAGGGGTCAATAACATAAAAGAGGGGCTTCATGAAAGCCACTCAACACCCCTCCTGATCGCCAAAGTGCACTATTAACCTATCCTTCCATCACGTAGGTATCTCTCTGTCAGGGCCTTTCTGGCAGGGGTCTGTCTAACAAGAGTCTGTCTAACAAGGGACTTTCTAACAAAGGTTTCTCTGACAGGACCTCTGGCAGGGGCTTCTCTTGCAGGACCTATCTGTCAGGGTCTGTCTCAACGTGTCTACGTGAGCTTCTCTGTTCTGGCCAACTCCAGCTCGCTTCACCTGTCACTCCAGGTGACAGGAAACAATAACATCATCGTCACTAAATTACAGATCAATTAAGTAAACGAATATAAATGAAATTTTATCAGCTAATGACCAATAACTGGGCTAACGGGCCAAACTGAATATAAAATGACAGGCGGACAGATTTATACTCCCCAAAAAACATAAACGTTCAGACAAAGACAGATGATTAAATCAGCAGTATATAAAATACACAAATATTAATTAATTCCCCCTGAAAGATATATACCGGTTTATTTCAGTACACACACACACACACACACACACACACACACACACACACACACACACACACACACACACACACACACACGCACACACACACACACACAGGGGACACAAGTGGAAACTTAGTACCCAAATGAGCCAGAAAGACATTAGAAAGATTTTTTTTCAGTGTCAGAGTAGTTAACAAATTGAATGCATTAAGTAGTGATGTGGTGGAGGCTGACTCCATACACAGTTTCCAATATGGACATGGAAATAGATAGAACATCAAAGAGAATGCAATGATGGTAATAATAATAATAAAACAACATAGCACATAAAGTAAAGAGGGAGACGACGAAACAGATGAAAATAAATATAGAATAGGGAGAAGTGGAGCAACAGCTGTGGGAGAACGGCGCCAAGGGATCTATCTGCTTGTATTATTGGGAGTATCAGGTTGAACCCCCTAATTAAAAACTGACCATATTAAACCACACGCCGGCCACGGGCTCTATACATTCCACTTGCACCTAATTTAATTTACGAACACATAAGGCCATTACGCTGTCAACTACCCATGTAATTACTGTGTGTGTGTGTGTGTGTACGCACCTAATTGTGCTGGCAGGGGTTGAGCTTCGGCTCTTTCGTCCAGCCTCTCAACTGTCAATCCCCCTCCCTGAGAATTTTGTATATGGTGATCATGTCTCACCGAACTCTTCTGTCTTTCAGCAATGTGAGGTGCAATTCACGCAGCCTTCCTCGTAACTCATGCCTCTGAATTCTGGGACTAGTCAAGTGGCATACCTTTGAACCTTCTCCAGCTTCGTCGCGTGCATGGCAAGGACTGTCATATTCCGCATACCGCATACTCCGTGTCTGGTCTTACATATGTGGTATACAAGGTTCTAAAGGATTCCTTACACAAGTTCATATATATATATATATATATATATATATATATATATATATATATATATATATATATATATATATATATATATATATATATATATATATATATATATATATATATATTCAATGCATCTTTAATAAAATACCTAACGAAAACCCACAACATTTGCTGTTGCAGCAGGACACGTGTTCAATATTTAAAACAATACAAGAAATGGATGGGTGATGGGGAAGAGGAGTAAGGAGGGGAGGGGGTAGCAAAGTCCAGGGAGGGACAGGCTGGGATATCTGGGATCCCCCAGCGTAAAGATGACTACGTCAGCCTCCCTCCAGAGTCTTCTCAACATGGAGAAGATACTAACAACCCTTCTCTAGCAGGCTCCATCTGCCTGGCCACTGCCAACACCTATGATCTCACAACCTCCACTGAGTGGGGATTTTAGAGGGTCATGTAGGGCAGTAGGTGAGGAAGCTGAGCTCATACTGTTGTGGATGTGTTGAAGGGGGAGGTGGATGTGCTGAATGGGAAGGTGGATGTGTTGAGGGGGAGGGTGGATGCGCTGAGAGGGCAGGTGGATCCACTGTAGGGAAAGAACCCGTGGAGAAACACGAACACAAATCACCAGTGACTGAACACAGTCTAGAAAACCTATTATGATCAGTGAACACTTATGTTCAAGTCTCTCCCTTTTCTCTCTCTACAATCACCCGTTGTCTGAGTGTCGAGATTTCTAAGAGCTCCAACAGGAAATTTTGATCAGTCAATAATGCAAACCTACTTTAAAAATATGCAACTACCAAGACGAGTGGGTAAATACGTCATGAAAATGGATCCGCTCTTCTGTGGTTTGACTCAAAAATTATATTATCAGGGCTGCGAGACGATGCCAATCTCCTGGGACGTTTTTTTCTGAGCTGTGTGAGCCAAGTGTTGGTGACAGGGGGGGACCTTATGAGTGGTGACGGCGCTAACTCCATGTAACCTCAGACTTTCTCATACATAATTCACGGGCATAATTTTCAATTTCCAAGAAGAAAAATTAAAACCGGTTCCAAGAAAAACAAAATTCACGTCATGCCGAAGATTAATTGCCTTAGCCGCACACTTTTCATAGCAAGAGTGAGGTGGCGGCCACAGGAGTGTGTATGCGCACTGAGAGGAGACGGGGTCACAGGATTGATCTAGCGTGTGTTGGGGTGGGAGTTGACAGTCACAGGAGTGAGCTAGCGTGTGTTGGGGTGGGAGTTGCCAGTCACAGGAGTGAGCTAGCGTGTGTTGGGGTGGGTGTTGACAGTCACAGGAGTGAGCTAGCGTGTGTTGGGGTGGGAGTTGCCAGTCACAGGAGTGAGCTAGCGTGTGTTGGGGTGGGTGTTGACAGTCACAGGAGTGAGCTAGCGTGTGTTGGGGTGGGAGTTGACAGTCACAGGAGTGAGCTAGCGTGTGTTAGGGTGGGTGTTGACAGTCACAGGAGTGAGCTAGCGTGTGCTGGGAGGTGACAATAACAGGAATGTACTGAGGTGGGTAGCGAGGTGGGTAGGGAGGTGGGTATCGAGGAAGTAAGACTATCCATTAAATATTGCGTTTAACCTTAAATAAAATGTCGAATGCAACTGTACTCTCGTCTCATCCCCAGGTCGAGGCTCACCAACCAGTTATATACACACCAGTTCATTAGACAGGTGTTGGCAGGCAAGGTAAACCTCCCAGGTGACTCGCTCGCCTCGACAAGTCTCCCCTCAACTAGATGCTACGTTACTGGGACCCCAGCAATCTCCCAGGATCTGAGAAAGGCATTACAGCGTTTTCCATATCTTCTGCGGACTTGCCATCTCAAACTTACGGAAACATGGCCACTCCGGAAGAGTTTATCTGGTTCATATTTTAAATAAATTTCGTATTAATATTTCAGAACAGAAAGTAAAATGATTAATAACAATGAATAAGGAGATAAGGCGATCATTTGCCCTGTTAAATAATCAATCCGTTAGTAAATTTGTAAAGTAAACCAGCGACAAATCTATTGCTAGTTCCAGAGCCAAAGTAACATGTTGAATATTGCAATATGAATTTGAATTTTTGATCTGCCTACTTCAGCACATCTGCAAATGTGTTGGCAAGGAAAAAGTATTTGGAAATTGCGTTGCTTGTGAGTGGACGACTACTTCCTGGAAGAGCACGACGACAACATTGACAGCACTGAATATGTTGTTGTTAAAGATTCACTACTTGGAACAAGCAGTTCCAAGCAGCACAGGCTATGGTGAGACAGGAATGATTTTGATGCGATTTTCTTAGATAATTCCTTTGGACAATTTCGGTGCTTCGTCTGGTCTGGTGAGAGAAGGGTAGGGGTGCATTGGAGGGCTGGACAATAGTACACATTAACATGGTCAGATGTGGGTACTAAGCACGTCACAAGGGATAAAATCATCCAACGACATCAGCTGCATTAGATGCAAATTCCACAGCAACTACAATGATTAGAAAAGCTGTTGAAGAATGGGACTCACTCGTGAACATACTGCACCTACATCCGCCACCACGATAATGTTATTAGAACAAGACTAAAACCAGTGCACTAAAACAGAAGCGAAAAAGAAACAGGGAAAACGGAGGAAACCCCACCTCCATTTAAAACTCTGACCCAAATATCACAGTAACAAGGTTATCGCGAATAACCGAACACAATTACGGGCTCACCATAATCCGTGCTACATAGACATTTCGTTCTGAGTAGCTGAATCTAAAACAACAACGGATAAAATCATCCTTCAACCACGAGAGGCCACAAGTTACAGCCCCGCTCCTATGCCAGGTAAGTCCACTACGGGCTCACCATAGCCCGTGCTACTTGGAGCTTGGTTCCCAGTAGCTGAATCTTAAACAACAACAACAACAACACCAGAGGGCCCTCAACGCATCATCCTTCATCCACCAAAGATGGTGCACGTCTGACAGCCATTTTAGATAGAAATACAATTTCCCTTCATTCATTTGATATCAAAATAATTAAAAAGCATAAGAAGCTGTTTTCATGTAAAATAAAAACCATTCTACTACATTTCAAACGTGTAAAGTCACACGTAAATTAACCGAGGGTACTGCAAGGGGTATAAAGCCGAGGGTAGCCCAGAAAAACCCCTCCACACCAGCATGGGAGACGGGCGGATCCAGAGCGGCGTCTTAAAACTCTCCAAATAGCGCTGGAAGTAATGAGACGAACATGAAATACTCTCCGGTTTCCTCCACGTAAATCCCTGATGGTAATTAAGATCACTAACACTGGGAAGGGCTAAAGTTTTGGAAGTTCTTTGAAATGAAATTGTCGGTCTTAAGGTGGCAGATATATCGAAAATTTACTTCGGGATTCCATTGGTTTTCTGTCAGCGAGGGACGGTGGACGACGAAGTATGGGTTGAGCGGCTCTTGGCCGTAGTGGTGATGGTGGTGAGAGTGTTGGTGTTGATGGTGTAACCTGTGGTGGTGCAGGTTGAGGGAGCGGTAGTGGTGATTGTGCAAGTGGAGGTGATGAAGGCGGAGGTAGTGGAGGTAATACCGCGTAGGTGGGATCTTCAGTGGCCACACTGACCACCTGAGGGGACGACCACCTGAGGAGACGACCACCTGAGGAGACGACTACCTCAGAGAACGACAACCTGAGAGAACGACCACCTGAGTAGACGACCACCTGAGGAGACGACCACCTGAGAGAACGACCACCTGAGGGGACGACCACACCAACATTACACCGAAATAAAAACTTAAAAAAACAAAACTCACGCTTTATATCTGCCTCAGACGGCGCTCAGCAGTTCTCTCCTTACATACTATAAGCCCAATTCAGTGCTTCAACAAGCACTAAACAAAACTAAGCAAGCAACAGACCTAGAGAGCGGACTCCCTCGGTCACCACCCGGGTATTACAAGCAAGCAACAGACCTAGAGAGAGGACTCCCTCGGTCACCACCCGGGTATTACAAGCAAGCAACAGACCTAGAGAGAGGACTCCCTCGGTCACCACCCGGGTATTACAAGCAAGCAACAGACCTAGAGAGAGGACTCCCTCGGTCACCACCCGGGTATTACAAGCAAGCAACAGACCTAGAGAGAGGACTCCCTCGGTCACCACCCGGGTATTACAAGCAAGCAACAGACCTAGAGAGAGGACTCCCTCGGTCACCACCCGGGTATTACAAGCAAGCAACAGACCTAGAGAGCGGACTCCCTCGGTCACCACCCGGGTATTACTCACACACCAACTTTGCACACAGACTCTCACACAGGCTTTGCATTAATGGAACGACTGAACTTAACTCGCAATATATAAGCTTTTATCGCCGGCGTTAGTTAATAATATATGAACGATGCACATGTGGCGATTGGAGACAGGAAGCCAGCAATGTACTGGAGGCTGTCATCGCCTTGGTGGGGTGACGCCTCTCTCCAGGGGATATTATTATCTCTCGGGAAAACATATGATGACAAAATCAAACAGACGCATAATTATTTTCATGTATATATTGGAAATATATAAATAATATATATATATATATATATATATATATATATATATATATATATAAATAATATATATATATATATATATATATATATATATATATATATATATAAATAATATATATATATATATATATATAAATAATATATATATATATATATATATATATATATATATATATATATATATATATATATATATATATCACAATATAATAATAAATAATATATATATATATATATATACCGATCACAACACTCTGGGGTACACGTGTTGTTATGGCGTGTCCGCGAGAGGAATGACTCCTGATAGCACCCTGGAATGTTAGCTTAATTGAATACTTTTCAAAGAGCCAGACACTCCAAATGCGGCAGCGGTATCCAAGACAGTGATAAATGTGTCCTATCCACATTCGAGAGACACACACTCCACTTTCAATCGTCTGAAGTAACAGGTTAGATGGGCATCCATTAACTCTACAACTAATGTCCTTGTTACTCAGAACATAACTGTTTTCAAAGCGGCTGTCAAGTTTTCAAGGAAGACGTTCTTCTCATAGATCTTCTCCACGATTGAGGGTGAAGATATTGGTCTACCTTGGTTATCTGTTTTGTGGAAACCCACAATCATGTTTTGGCAGAAGGTGGGGAGGGAAGTTCTGCTGACCAAAGTAGTCTGTTAGGAGAGCTGACAGGGGCCTCAAGCTTCGTCAGTAACCCACTTGTGTACTTGTCTTAAGGTTTCTGGAATTGCCAAATAGTAATTTATATATACAGTACAAATGGCATATCAATTATAAATAAGAATTATTCAATTTCTCGGTTGTATTGTGTCCACCCTTTAAGCTGTTCTTGCCTTTTTCATCCTCTTTATGAATGTTCTCTTTGTCTCTCATCCCTCCTCTCCACTCTACCTCCCTTCCCCTTCATCCCTCTCTATCTGTCCCTGTATAATTTGTCTATTCTTTAAATTCTTTTGTATGTTTCTCCCTTCTCTTGTTCTCACTCTCACACTCACTCTCCCCCACCCTGGCGGCTCCCCACAGCCTATCAACACCGCGTCCTGCTCATCTACACCGCCACCCTGCGCTACCTTCTTCTCCTAGCATAATGCGCCCGTAAGTCTCACATGGAGGGAATTCATTAAGCAATTCCGGGGCTTATGTCTGGCCAATATTACCATGGGGGTGGGGAGGGAGCCGTCGTGTCGGCCCTCCCCTCGTAAACTGCCACAATTGGTCGCCTGGTGTCAGTACCACAGCCCACCACCACAGGATAAGGAGCAGCTGCTCGCTACAGACTTCTGCTTAGGATTTATCCTCAAGCAACTCGTAGGATAGAGGGCCGCTCGCAGCGAGGTATGGACTATCCGAGGATAAGAAGCCTCTGGGACAACTTCCTACGGACTTGGGTTAAGATCTAGCACTTAGGCACTGGTCGTATGACAACTTCCTACGACCTAGATTAAGATCTGGCACTGCTATGCACAGACAATGGGTAAGGTATGACTCCTACCAACACAATCCGGTCGGATAAAGACGAGATATTTAACACCATACTTAAAGTGGATTTGTCGACAGAGATAACGTAAAATAACGGTATGTGGTACGCAAAGATTCGGCAAGAACTGACCTTGGTGAACGCCTCGACAGAAGCCGTGATTCGTCAACCGCTAAAGTATCCACCTACGGAACCTGTACATCTTTCCTCAATCACTGCGCCTTAACATTTATTTATGAGTATCTTAGTATCAGATTTTCTATAACAATAATACCCTTAAGTTGCGAAGTTTAGAATCTCGAAAACAGTTTTATAAATACAGACTAAGCCGCCATGAAGGAAGAAAGATGTATAAGTTTCGTAAGTAGTCAAGTAAATAATTAATAAATTCTGGACCAGGTCCCTGTCCCACACACACACACATACACACAAGGGGCACACGCACTAGGGGACACAGGTGGAAATTGAGTGCCCAAATGAGCCATACAGACGTTAGAAAGATTTTTTTCAGTGTCAGAGTAGTAGACAAATGGAATGCATTAGGCAGTGATGTAGTGGAGGCTGACTCCATACACAGCTTCAAGTGTAGATATGATAGAGCCCAGTAGGCTCAGAAACCTGTACATTAGTTGATTGACAGTTGAGAGGCGGGACCAAAGAGCCAGAACTCAATCCCCCCGCAAGCACAGTTAGGTAAGTACAACTAGGTAAGTACACACACACACGCACACACACACACACACACACAAACACACACACACACACACACACACACACACACACACACACACACACACACACACACACACACACACACACATTGCCGGGCACTTTTCCGTAAGTTGGTCGATTGATCTTACGTGTTGCAGAAAAAATGAGCAACTTGCCTTATTACAAGTTCACCTCCTGTGGTTGACACGACACAAGTTGCTTGTTATACCGCCGCCTCGGCTGTTGCGTCTCCCAAACTGTGGAAGTCCGATTGAATGTCTATTTCAAAATTACGTTTTTGGACGCATCGACAAAAATACTCGTGGCAACTAAGTTTGAATGACGTTCCAAATACAACAAAGTTGTTTTTAAAGATAACCTCGCAGTGAACAAATCCACAAGGGCCGTGACGAGGATTCGAACCTGCGTCCGGAAGCATTCCAGACACTGCCTTAATCGACTGAGCTACGACAGGGTAAAAGGGTTGAAACCGAAGTTCTACTGAACTTACTGGATCCCGTATCCTCTCCGAGGCACAAACCAGTCACGGATTCCTCGTCACGGCCCTTGTGGATTTGTTCATTTGATGCATCACGTTAGTGTGATCTCTGTGTGTAACCTCGTTGTGTTGATCGAGGAAAGATGTACACATTCCGCAAGTCTGCACGTAAATCTTTGATGTCTCATCACCCCGGTCGCCGGTCGGCCGAGCGGACAGCACGCTGGACTTGTGATCCTGTGGTCCTGGGTTCGATCCCAGGCGCCGGCGAGAAACAATGGGCAGAGTTTCTTTCACCCTATGCCCCTGTTACCTAGCAGTAAAATAGGTACCTGGGTGTTAGTCAGCTGTCACGGGCTGCTTCCTGGGGGTGGAGGCCTGGTCGAAGACCGGGCCCCGGGGACACTAAAAAGCCCCGAAATCATCTCTAAGATAACCTCAAGATAACCCCGGAAATATACTTAAAAAAACACATTTTTTTCATCGTTAAATTTTCCACATGAGGTTAAAGGTCACTTAAGGAGTTATATGTGTCTTATATTCTAAACTTTGTGTACGAAATTACTCCCTGTGGGTGATATAGGCGATGATATTAACAAACTTGATCTGTTTATTTTTTTGTTTTAGCCAAGTCTAAGTGAAGCTCAAGTTGGCCAGAAGCACTGAATAACTTTTCGTAATTATGGTGGTACTGCTGCTGCTCGCGCCACCTCCATAATACTGCAGGAACAATACCCGCGGCCATACGTACACAGGAGACGCACACACACACACACACACACAAACACACACACACACACACACACACACACACACACACACACACACACACACACACACACACACACACACACACACACACACGCGGCCCCAGCATGGAGCCCGTACCTTGTCAAGCACAAGACGAAGCTGGAAAAAGTCCAAAGGTATGCTACTAGACTATTCCCAGAACTAAGAGGCATGAGTTATGAGGAAAGGCTGCGGGAAATGCACCTCACGACACTGGAAGACAGAAGAGTAAGGGGGGACATGATCACAACCTACAAAATCCTCAGGGGAATCGACCGGGTAAACAAGGATGAACTATTCAACACTGGTGGGACGCGAACAAGGGGACACAGGTGGAAGCTGAGTACCCAAATGAGCCACAGAGACGTTAGAAAGAACTTTTTCAGTGTCAGAGTAGTTAGTAAATGGAATGCATTAGGAAGTGATGTGGTGGAGGCTGACTCCATACACAGTTTCAAATGTAGATATGATAGAGCCCAATAGGCTCAGGAATCTGTACACCAGTTGATTGACGGTTGAGAGGCGGGACCAAAGAGCCATAGCTCAACCCCCGCAAGCACAATTAGGTGAGTACAATTAGGTGAGTACAAAGAGACAGACAGACACACGCACACACTGAGACACAGACACACACATATCTATACAGATATATATAGACACAGACATTATATATATACATATACAGACACAGATACATATATATATATATATATATATATATATATATATATATATATATATATATATATATATATATATGTATTACGTTTTTTACACCCACACACTCTACAAGGTTATCTTGAGGTTATCTTGAGATGATTTCGGGGCTTTTTAGTGTCCCCGCGGCCCGGTCCTCGACCAGGCCTCCACCCCCAGGAAGCAGCCCGTGACAGCTGACTAACACCCAGGTACCTATTTACTGCTAGGTAACAGGGACATAGGGTGAAAGAAACTCTGCCCATTGTTTCTTGCCGGCGCCTGAGATCGAACCCAGGACCACAGGATCACAAGTCCAGCGTGCTGTCCGCTCGGCCGACCGGCTTCCCGGTCGGTACTTACACAGAGCTCAAAAGATCGACCTCCACAGCCTCGAGATTGTCTTCTCTCACAGAGCAGAGCCGTCACAGACAGGGTGCTCCTCCTACACCATCGTGGCGCATCAACACCCATTATCAGAATTTTAAATGGAGGCAAACAGGTGCTTGTGGAGGTCTTTGTATCTCCTTAACGAGAATGAATCAACATGAATGGAGTCTACATGCCAAAAAGGCTCATAGAGGGCGGTAGGGGGGATTTAGCTGGCTGTTGTGGCGAGCAACTGGCACTCCATGAATGTGAGTGCGAGTCAGTGATATGGCATGGGTGTGACCATTAGCCACTGTCACTCTCTGGACCTGACTCTGTCTGGTGTATCATGAACGCGGCTATGAGTGACTGACACTGTCTAGAAGTGCCTTAGACTGTGACACACACTCCGGATGTTACTGTCACAATGTGACATCATTCCGGAGGTGATTGTAAATAATATATATATATATATATATATATATATATATATATATATATATATATATATATATATATATATATATGTATATATATATATATATATATATATATATATATATATATATATATATATATATATATATATAAATATATATATATATATATATATATATATATATATATATATATATATATATATATATTTATAGGGGTAACTGTGTTTAACTGACATCATCCCGACAACACTTTGATTAACTGGCACTTTTTGGTGGTGACGGAGGAACTGGCAGACCTATTGAGAAAATAGAGACAACTGCTGAAAATGATGATGGGTCCACTGGTATATATACAATATTTTTACAATACGCCATCAAGTTTTGATAACCTGGCTCCTCTATATCCCCCCCCTTCTCTCTCTCTTTCTCTCTCATGGCAGTAGAACTGTTATAGAACCTCTTAACCGTATGCATTCATTTTAGTTTATAAGATAGCCATTTGGCGTTGATACCCAACGTCGAGTACGATATCGACATGTATGAAGTCATATTTACCTGGAGGGTGCCTAGGAACCTGTCTCTGGTTGGTTGTCTGGTCAA
Organism: Procambarus clarkii; assembly: GCF_040958095.1. Classification (NCBI taxonomy): domain Eukaryota; kingdom Metazoa; phylum Arthropoda; class Malacostraca; order Decapoda; family Cambaridae; genus Procambarus; species Procambarus clarkii. The sequence goes on from NC_091156.1 coordinate 1,349,088, forward strand.
CCAGACTGTTATATGCCACTGCTCACAGTCTGATATATGCATCACAGCCTGGATGATCAGAGTTCCTTTAAAGGTGTTTAGTTAGTTCTCTTTTGAACACCGTGAGAGATCGGCTAGTTATATCCTTCACGACAGAGTGCTTACAACACAGTGCTCACAACACCCTCACAACACAGTGCTCACAACACAGTGCTCACGCCAACAAAAACGACACAGAGAGAAAATACGACCTCGTAAACCCTAAGGTCTTAAGTATTGCTGCATTACCACCCTCTGTTAATCTTGCCCTTACGCCCCCTGTAATCCTGCACCCCCATACACCCCCCCCCTTCTACACCCCCACACACCTTCTCCACACCCCCCCCACACCCTCTCCACACCCCACACCCTGTCCACACCCCCACACACCCTCTCCACACCCCGCCAATAATTATAGGTGCTGAGTTACGATTCAGAAACGTCGAATGCTGGCGAGATTTAAGGGACAGACCTTTAACGCGAGCCGATAACTTAACATTACGACCCTCATTCACACACACACTCACACACACACACACACACACACACACACACACACACACACACACACACACACACACACACACACACACACACACACACACACACACACACACACACACACACACACACACACACACACACACACACACACACACACACACACACACACACACACACACACACACACACACACACACACTCACACACACACACACACACGGTGAATGATATTCACATGAGCACCAAAAGAGCCCCTTTGATTACAAAAGTGAAGTACTCCCCGTAATACCCATGTCTCCCGCGACAGAGGAGTGACTCCCATTTTCTAAAATCATAGAAAAACAGCGTTGTGTCTAAAGTCAGCAAGTCAGGAAACGTAGCTGTGGAAAACGATTAACACCCACATTACTATAGTTTAACACCCACATCACTCGTTAACCCCCCACATCACCAGCCTAACCCCCACATCACCAGCCTAACCCCCACATCACCAGCCTAACCCCAACATCACCAGTTTCGTTGATCACAAGCATACATTTGTCTAAATTAAGCAATTACAGCTAAGTGTGTCCAATATAATATTTTGAGCATCGGCAGCTGTATAATCAGCAGTCCCGAACAAACAATTTCGACACGAACAATTGCCACTCTGTGTTGCGGGAAATTATTTTTGTCCGAGAGTTAAATACTCGGGCAATACAATACCTGGAGGGTGTGCCTAAACTTATATTTGTGTGGGGCGAGCGTTAGGCGTTTGGTAGATGGCGCCCCTCCACTTTGGTCGGTGGTGCAAGCTGGCTGGCGCCCTCCACTTTGGTCGGTGGTGCAAGCTGGCGCCCTCCACTTTGGTCGGTGGTGCAAGCTGGCGCCCTCCACTCAGGTCGGTGGTGCAAGCTGGCGCCCTCCACTTTGGTCGGTGGTGCAAGTTGGCGACCTCCACTTTGGTCGGTGGTGCAAGTTGGCGCCCTCCACTTTGGTCGGTGGTGCAAGCTGGCGCCCACCACTTTGGTCGGTGGTGCAAGCTGGCGCCCTCCACTTAGGTCGGTGGTGCAAGTTGGCGCCCTCCACTTTGGTCGGTGGTGCAAGTTGGCGCCCTCCACTTTGGATGGTGGTGCAAGTTGACTCACTGACGCAAGTTGACTCACTGACGCAAGCTGACTCACTGACGCAAGTTGACTCACTGACGCAAGCCAGGCAGCATAAAAGGCAACCCAAACTAATTCTCTCTTAACCGTCTTGCCATCCACTACAAGAACCGTTAAACCTATTTACACTACACTGTTAATATCTGCGCTTTCCTAACTGGAGTAGGCACGGTTATCTAGAGATTGTAAATGCTGGTAAAGTTAGCTTCTCCTGTAAGCAAGCTGGCTTATCCTGTAAATAATCTGGCTTCTAATGTAAATATGCCATCTTCTAGTGTAAATATGCCATCTCCTAGTGTAAATATGCCAACTTCTATTGTAAATATGCTAGGATTCTAGTAGTAAATTCCAATGATGTACCTTCTAAACAGAACCTATAATCCCCTGATATGGAAAAATAGACGACCTTTTAACCAATCTAATAACCTTATTTACGCATCAAGAACACTGTGAGAGAGTGTTGGGATCACGCCCGTCAGTAAATCACAGCTGATGAGGGCAGATATACAACAGCTTACTCAACAACAGTTTACAAGTCATACACAAAGCGCTAACAAAGTACTTACAAGGCGCTAACACGATATTAACAAAGTCACAAGCCGTTAATAAGGTGTTTACAAGATAAATGACGCTAACATGGTTATCACAGGGTTCTTACAAGCTGCTAACAAGGTATTGTCAAGACGCTAACGGGATATTAACAAGGTGCATACAAGCCACTAATAAGGCAAAGCACAAGCCGCTAACAAGGAATTAACAAGGTACTAAGCCAAGGCAACTATTAGGGAACATAAAAATGGACAGCAAAAACTAAATAAAACAAGTTACAGCAAAAACTATTTGCTGTATTTACTATGACTTATTAGTTACCTATAAGTTACCTAAGAGTTACAGCCTCCAACAAGGACGGAACCTACAGCTACCGAGGACTGTTGTACCCGAAAAAGTTCATATTTTGTACTGAAGGTATTCTAAAGGGAATAACAAAACGTGAAACAGAGTAACTTATCCTAAGTTTAAATAGGCAATGCTAGACTTGACAAACGCAATCTTGGACGTAATTTAGAAGTTCAATATGTACTATATTAGATGTAGGAAACGTTAGGCTTGGTTGTCGCCCCTTTTCCGAGATTTCTATAGTACTATTAAGTACTTTTGTACTTAAATGTACTTAAAAGTACAACAGTGTCGTCAAATAATTTTATACCATTGGCTTATTAGTACAAAACGTGGATATACAGAATCTGGAGGAGAAACACTGCATATTTTGTACTTCCGTCCACAGTAGCTACTGATGCTACTATTTTGTAACAGCAAGTTGACTAAATACTAAATTCTGGCAAATTTAATCAAAGCTTAATGTAATCTGCAGCCATGTAAGGTTCAAATGTTTCAATGACGTGAATGAGCTGACAAGGAAAGCTCTGATAAGAGGAGTCGGATGTCGTCTAGCTGCTCTTATACTCACCCGTGTACAAAATATAAGTGCATCAGATTGCTTAAAATAATAACAAGGACCGTCGATGGAGACAATATATAAAATTAACACAACAACAAATATATGTGCACAAACACAGAGGAATAATCCAACACTCGTCTGACTGGAAACCAAACGGGGTACCTGTTAATGCTGATTATCACAAGTTGTGAACAGTGAACATCCTAAGTTCAGAGCAGGTAAAAACAAAAAATATCTGTAAAAACCCCAACATGCACAGTATGGTCTTGCCTACACCCACCTGTTCAATATCCCCCGCCCCAGCATCTTCCCTTCATCTCCCCCACTTCTACTCCTCACCTCCCTAACCCTATTCCCATGCCACCCTCCCTATTCCAACCCCCAACAACCTTATTAACATTCCCATTTTCCCCAGACTCAATCTCACAACCATCCCCAATCCTCCCCAACCCCAGTCATATCATCTCCCCCTCCCCCTCACACCACCAGTAATGTGAGTGCAGATTGACAACTTCCACTCTTCTCTCTTAACTGATTTTCGCTCCCTAGTGGCGTCATTCCCAGTATCCGGAGGGTGCCAGGACGCCCAGTGTGTAACAAGAATGGTGAGGAAGGTGAGGGGAGGTCAATAGAGGTATAAGGGGTGGGGAAAGCAAGATGAGGTATTGAGAGCGAAGAGGGGCAAGAAGAAAGTAAGAGGAGATGAGGAGGGGGGGAGCTGGTGAGGGAAAAACTTCTCACAACGACGATATCACAGAAAAGTTGGCTAATATTGAGTTTTCCCTCGGTTCTCTCCCCCCTTCCCTGTCCCCCTCTCTCCCCTTCCCTCCCCATCCAACACCAAGAGGGTCAAGGGCACTAGATATGGGATACAGTTCAACTTTTACTCATTAACTCATTACTAACAACAGCTTTACGGTTTTCAGCGGAACAACAAGATTCTCCTTGCGATTATCTTAGCTCATTTTCGTTCCTCAGGCAAGAGTTCGTCCACGAAATTAAAGCCTTTCGTACAAGATGTTCCAGATCCCCTATTATGGGCTCTCACATATAAGGGACCAGCCTCCTATTATTATTCCTATACACACACGACTCGTCCCCCTATTGTAAGGCCCCACAAGTATGGTAACTATTATGAACACCAGACACTAGATTATCGCCCATAATGTGAGATATATAGCCCGGTGAGAGACCCGTCGCCACACAGCACCGGCCGGTAATATGAGTGGATGATGGGAACCTTCAACACAAGAGATGCCGGTGCCAGTGATGGCACTCCACGGCATTAATGTGAACTCTCTCGGGAGTAGTGTTGGGTGCTCACATCTCATCTCACGACAGGATAACTATTCGAGCTGGAACATATATAGAGGCACCTTACCTGCGGGCATGGAATCCGTTAAGCATTTTAACTATTAGCATCGCCTAAAAGTAGATAAAAGATTGTGATCGAACCTAATACCTTATTATATATTTAGAACAGTGGTTCCCAAACTCTTTACGATCATTACCCCCATTTTTTACATAGCGTCCTTATTAATGGCTCCATACAATCAGCAAAGGCCCCCCTTTGGTATCGTCTGGTATCATAGCCTGAACACTGCCTCAACTTATGGCCAACTTACGCATAAGTGGGCCATTTATGTGTTTGGTTTTCACATATTGGAAAACAGGACCTTCCCGTCCCCCCGGGGTCCAAGGCCCCCAGCTTGTGAACTAGTGATTTAGAATAACGAGGGATTCGTAGTACCGTGATCTCGTTCTCGACTCACAATCGGGAAATCCGGGTTCAATTCCCGGGGGGCGGGATGTAGCTGATGGTCATGTTACCTTTCACCTATTACCTCTGTTCACCTAGCAGTAAATCCTGGCATTAGGAAACTTTTGTGCGGTTGCATTCTGAGAAAGGTCAGTCATTCCATCTTGAGGGAGATATAGTATAAACCTGAAGTATTTCACTTCTGAAGAAGTGAAGAATACACAGGCTTCTTGTTTACAATAAAACGAATTATTGTAAATTAAGAATAACTGAAGGTAAGGTAATTATCACGAGAAAACGCTGTCAAGATGACCGTAGAGCACTTGCAAGAGAGATGAGGATTGAATGAAGGAACGGTGCCTGGCCGCTTGGACCACTGGGGATCTGAAGAGGACCTGCAGGAAGCAGGGCCGTCGCTCTACCGATCAAGACACTAATCTGCACAGCAAAGTTACAACTTGCTGGAGTGAGAGACATAGTGGATTCCTTATCAATGGATTCACAGAATGAATCCAATGGTGGACTGAGAGCAAAGGTTTGATCCATTATGTTATGGCTGCTGTGTAGCCTTGTTGGCTGCTAACAACAATTGTCTGACTAATTAATTCATATCTTGTGAAAATTCTCGTGTATTGAGAATCTCTCGAAAAAATGCCAAGTACATAACAGGACAGATCACAAGTGTGATTCTTTATACATTCACAACATTCCATTCTTCTTCGTCCCCTTCCTTATTCCCGATCTTTATCTTCGCAATATGTCTTCCTCTCACATTCCTTCTTTTACTCCATCTCACCCATCCCTGCCCCACCACCCCCTACCCTCAGAATCCTACCCACCCTCCTCCTACAATTCACTTCTTCCACTATCCCCCTCCAATCCCTCTCCCTCTCTCCCCCAACGCCCTCTAGCCACAAGGTGGTCTCCATCTACCACTGGCAGTACTGGATGTCCCGTTCCTCCACCACAACCTCATCTCTCCGGGGTCCACCGCACCACAGAGTTATGGCTCATAAAAATCAATGAAACGTGACCAAATATATTTTGCTAGGATGATATAAATCGAATTCGTTCTTAGTTCGGTCTGGTTGGGTCTATTGACCTGCCTCGCTCAGACCATCTCGTCTGTCTGGTCTGGTCTATTGCCCTGCCTTGCTCAGACTATCACAGCCAGGGACTAAATAAAACGTCAACCTTGGTACAGTACTTTGCGAAATCTCCGCTATTCTACCTTCATTTGGAAGGCCAACTCTTGGAGCTGTACGAGCACTGAGGCAGCAAAAACGGGAGCGGAGGCATGGAGAGGGAAGAGCGGGGATCGAACCCCAAACCTAACAAATTGTGTCTCCCATCAAATATGGTGGATCTATATTTTACGCTGTCTGCAAGAGGTTCATGCAATATGCTCTCTCTCTTTCCCTTCCCCAACACCTTTCTCTCCCCTTCTCCCCCTTACCTTTCTCTCTCTCTCTCTCTCTCTCTCTCTCTCTCCTTCCCTCACTCCCTCTCTATCTCTCTCTCTCTCTCTCTCTCTCTCTCTGCAAGGGTCCACATACGCTGTATGAATACATAATCCTCAGGCATTATAATCTGCAACGTGATTCTATTAAAAATTAAATCTAGGAGAGACGTGGCATATACAGGGCACAGCTTGGGTGCGCGCGTGCGTTTTCTGCTCTTTCATTCATAATTCGTGTATTGGAAAGATAAAATGGAACTAAAATGCTCAGAGTGGCGAGGCGAAGCCCTGGCCAGCCAGTGAACGGGACAGACATTAATTAATGAAGGTGACCATGGAATTGGTCAACGTGATTCTATTGTTCTGGACCCCTCATGCAGTAACTTGAGTCAAATTTAATAAATACAAAATATTACCGCTTGACCACCATTTAGAGCAATAGGAACAAAAAACAATGGACTACAAATAAAATGAGAAGAAATAATAAAAATGAAAGAGCAAAAGAGCGCGATAGAACATAAGAGAGAGAGAGAGAGAGAGAGAGAGAGAGAGAGAGAGAGAGAGAGAGAGAGAGAGAGAGAGAGAGAGAGAGAGAGAGAGAGAGAGAGAGAGAGAGAGAGAGAGAGAGAGACAGAGAGAGACAGAGAGAGAGAGAGAGAGAGAGAGAGAGAGAGAGAGAGAGAGAGAGAGAGAGAGAGAGAGAGAGAGAGAGAGAGAGAGAGAGAGAGAGAGAGAGAGAGAGAGAGAGAGAGAGAGAGAGAGAGAGAGAGAGAGAGAGAGAGAGATAGAGAGAGACTGAGCAAGAGATAGCAAGAGAGAACAAACGGTCTTCGTTCTCTAGTTGTAATAAATGGCGCAGTGAACCCTCTGACTTCTGCGTAACTTGCCTACCACTTCCCTCAGACCCAGTCACCTGTGGAACCTTAAACCTGTCCTCCACGTACATTGGGACCTTAAACCCGTCCTCCGGCTACATTTGGACCTTAAGCCTGTCCTACGGCTACATTGGGACCTTAAACCTGTCCTCCGGCTACTTTGGGACGTTAAACCAGTCCTACGGCTACATTGGGACCTTAAACCTGTCTTCCGGCTACTTTGGGACGTTAAACCTGTCCTACGGCTGCATTGGGACCTTAAACCTGTCTTCCGGCTACTTTGGGACGTTAAACCTGTCCTACGGCTACATTGGGACCTTAAACCTGTCTTATGGCTACTTTGGGACGTTAAACCTGTCCTACGGCTACATTGGGACCTTAAACCTGTCATCTGGCTACACTACATCACACAATTCAATCATCCACAATAGAACCTCAGACGATTATCTATCCACAATGGAACCTCCCGCCATCTACAATGGTATCTCACACAGTCCTGTAACCTCAAACCTGTCTGGGTGCTAATTCATTTGGCTTCTCATTTGCACTAACTGAACCGTCTCTGTCCTTTTAAACGGAGAATGACTTCAGAAAGCGCGGAGAAAACGTACGATAACTTGAGTTTAGCACTTTAAAGCGAACCATCTGAGGTCTTTATTACCTCCAACACATAGCTGGAAGATCAACTGAAATCTTCGTTTAGCATCACAATAAATTCTTCTTTCAGGAAAAAACGTAGCAGTGATGTATGATAATAAAGAACTGCAAAAGACACCGCTAGGTAAATAAATCATACGATGAAAGGTTTTTTCTATCTATCTATCGTCTCCACTCCTTTTGTTCCTTGCGCCATTTCAGCCACTCATTACTTCTTCACCTCTCAGCTCATAATTCCCCTAGCCACTCATCACCCCCTCGCCCCCTCTCACTACTCAACTCACCACGCACCCTCTTACAGTTTCCTTCCTTTCGTCCAGGCACGAAACTAACCCCTCACTATCACAAGGCACCATGTTCTCCCCTCTCCTTCTCCTCTTACATAAGGACGCTCTCCACCAACCTGCAATCCTTGCACGAAAGACTCCCTCTCTGACCTCTTATACAAGAACCCCCGCTCGCCCTCTTCCCACACCAATTTCAAGATACGATCCCCATTTTTCAACCCCAGCCTTCATGTCCTCTATCACACCAGACGATCACAACTCCCACTCAACCCACCCCCTCAACCCCCATTTCACTCACACCATCTCTCCGCTTCTCGCCCGGCTCCTGACAGTGTGGAAACGGTAAAGCATCACTGACATGCACTTCCTGCTAAGTGGTATAGGCTCGTAAGGAAACGACAGAACCCTTACAAAAATTTATTTAGACTTAAGGTACTAACATTGTCTCAGAGAAGGTTCATAACCAAGGAAACTATTATAGCTCTATGGCAAATTGAATATAATAAAACAAGAGAAACAAGAGTGAGAAACAGAGCAACGATGAGAAATGAGAAAACGAAATGACGAGAGGGTAAACAAAAAATGGGGGTGCGAAAAGATTAGGAATTTTGCCTTTTCTGCTTCTCATATACGTAAATGACCTGGCAGAGGAAATGGGAAATATTATATCCTACTTTGTGGACGGTGGCAAGAGACCCGCCTTGGAAACATTAGAAACAAAATTAGTTATATATTCCACTGCAAAGGGAGAAAGTACGAAAATAACACAGCAGTACATTCCAAATGTGGAAATATCCGTATAGAATTATGATTCCTTGATTAAAAGACCTGAACGTTATTATACCTACGTGAGACCAACAACTGAAAAATGCAGACTTCACTTTCAACCTTAAAAAAAAGTGAAACAAAACCAACAAAAGTTTAAAGGTATGCGACAAGAATTGTCCTAAAACTGAGGGGCGGACTCTGTTACAGTGAAAAACTGGAGAGGCAAATTGTGGGACCTTCAGGGTGTTCGACCTTGGAGTTAAATCTAGGTAAGTACACACACACGCACACATGTACACACACGCACACATGTACACACACGCACGCACGCACATATATACACACACATATACACACACGCACACAGACGAATGCCGGTTGACAAATGGAATGCATTAGGAAGTGATGTGGTGGAGGCTGACTCCATACACAGTTTCAAGTGTAGATATGATAGAGCCCAATAGGCTCAGGAACCTGTACACCTGTTGATTGACAGTTGAGAGGCGGGACCAAAGAGCCAGAGCTCAACCCCCACGAACACAACTAGGTGAGTACACAGACACGCACGCACGCAGAAGGTTCTGAGGAATGCCACCAGACTAATACCGAAGCTGAAGGGTTTGAGCTACGAGGAAAGACTATGAGAACAAAACCTCATGTCACCGGAAGACAGAAGAGTTAAGGGAGATATGATCACCATATACACGATTTTCAGATAAATTGATAGGGTAGATAAATACAGTTTTTTAACACAGGGGGGCACATGCACTGGAGACACAAATGGAAATTTAGTGCCCACATGAGCCAAAAAGACATTAGGAAGAACTTTTTTTAGTGTGAAAATAGTTAACAAAAGGAATGAATTAGGAAGTGATGTAATAGAGGCAGACTCCTTACACAGTTTCAAATGTAGATATGATAGAACCCAATGGCTCAGGAACCTGTACACCGGGTTCATTGACAGTTGAGAGGCGGGGACCAAAGAGCCGAACCTCAACCCCAACAATGTGAGTACACACACACAAACACGTCCGTAGAATTCATAGTTGTTGACTACAACTGCCAAGTGAGAGTTGAACAGGAAATGCCACTGCTATAGCTTCCACTCGTAGCCACTTAGTAAACAGTGGGGTGATTTGACCGTAGAGTGTTCTTACTACCATAAATACATACCTTTGTACTCCCAATTATAAATGACCTAATTGATGCACAGAGTAAAGGGTCTCGAATCTCCTTTGTATGGATACCCTCACACATAAATATAACCCATCATAATGAGACAGACATTGCAGCCAAACTAGCGTGTAACAAGTTTGAAGTTGAATTAGATCTAGGTATCCCCATCTCTGCTGTCAAAACTGTATTGGTCCAAACATTCAGATCTGATAGGAAAGAACTTACTGACTCCCAACGACCTGAAAGTACTAGTATAAAAAGCTATGATTTGTTCAGATCTGAAACCTACATCTATGGACAGCACAAAACGTCCACTAGACTGTGCGACACAGTGGTTGCAAGGATCAGGTTGGGTTACCGTTACCTGTGGCAGGTGGCTGCAGGTGACGGGTCTCCCAATCCTGAGCACTCCAGTTGCAAACTCTGTGAGCAGGAACTACGGCATGATCTCCCGCACTACATCACTGAATGCCCAGTTATTAGACCTTTCAGACCAGTTGGCATGAGGTACCTGGAGCTTTGCAATTACTTTATTCACTCTCGTATTCTTGAAGATATCCTCACAGTATACCCAAAATTTGCCAGTGCAGGCTATTAAACACATGACCCTGTATGACTAACCATCCTGCGAGATGGGGACTTGTATTACCACTGCTACCTTATTCAATCTTGTGTTGTTGATATCCTCAAAATGCATCCGGAGTCTGCCAGTGCAGACCGCCTATCACATGTCTCTGTATGACTAACCATCCTGTGTGATGGGGATTTTATAGCATCACCTAGTTAGCTTTTTTTGACACACTGTACTCCACTTCATATAGTCTAGGGTAGCTGCACTAATGCAGATGTACCTCATAACTTAATAAAAAAAAAAAAAAAAAAAAAAATACCTTTTGTACCTGGAGCTTTGCAATTACTTTATTCACTCTCGTATTCTTGAAGATATCCTCGCAGTATATCCAAAATTTGCCAGTGCAGGCTATTAAACACATGACCCTGTATGACTAACCATCCTGCGAGATAGGGACTTTTATTACCACTGCTACCTTATTCAATCTTTTGTTGATGATATCCTCAAAATGCTTCCGGAGTCTGCCAGTGCAGACCGCCTATCACATGTCTCTGCATAACTAATCATCCTGTGTGATGGGGATTTTATAGCATCACGTAGTTAGCTTTTTTACACACTGTACTCCACTTCATATAGTCTAGGGTAACTGCACTAATGCAGATGTACCTCATGTATTAATAAAAAAAATACCTTTTTTACCCATTCCCAAAAGACTTTTGATTCACGTTAGCAGGTTTAGAACTTTTCCTTCTTATATCTCATGAAGGAAAAGGCCTTATCCCCTACTCTACTATTTTTCTCTTAAACACAACCCGACAATCAGCTGGCCACCTCGTACTCAAATACGTTTGGGTGAACAGAGGCGAACAGTTCGGGATTCGCGCCCAATCAATTTTCCCTAGCCAGGACTCGAACCTATACCAAATTGATTGCGAGGTTCAGATCAAGTGTATTATCAACTATGACACCAGGCACTGAGGCGATTTGTGGCTAAATTGAGGTGGTGGAGGAGAAAGAACTAAACTTGTTTTCTCTGGAGCTTACAGTATGAGAATAAATTCCAGCTCACAGTATATGGAATAAATCTGATACAATTAAACATGAAGAGCTGTTTATGGTGTAAGGCGATCCAACAACACACACACACACACACACACACACACACACACACACAGACCCCCTCAGAGCCCGATAGGCTCAGGAATCTGTACACCTGTTGATTGACGGTTGAGAGGCGGGACCAAAGAGCCAGAGCTCAACCCCCGCAAACACAACTAGGTGAGTACAACTAGGTGAGTACACACACACACACACACACACACACACACACACACACACACGAGCTACTCCTGAACACTCAGCATTGGGTGCACCACACCCCATCCTCCCACAAATCAGCGGCGTCTGCCCACCAGACCTGGCCCGTGTAAAAGCCAAAGTACAGAGTCGGACAGCAGAAGTTACCACCACGATGTATGACCCCTCAACCTTCTTTCCCACCCCCCTTCCACACACTCCACATCCACCTTTCCACCCATCCCACAACCCAGCATTTCCACACAACTCCACTCTCTCTAAACCCCAACACAACTTTTCTGTACCTCCTTTCACACACACCCAATCCATTTATCCACCTCACCCCTCATCCTCCATCCCAACCCCTTCAAGTGCCACAAGATGACATTCTAAGAAGAAGCATAGAAAGAGAAAATATAAACACGTACAAGAACAAGGGCAGGAACAGGGACACGAACAAGAAAACAGAAGTAGAGGAAGACGTATCCTCAACCCCACAATATTCCTCTACGGAATCTTCCTGGGTCGCCTCCCTGCTTATAGGGAGTGGGGGAAGACGTAGATCTTAGCTACGCGTAATCGTTAAGTAGTAACTTTATCGTGCCGACCCACTTTAGACCATTTTCTCTGCCAAATATGGACCGCCGTGTAAGGAAATCTATTGCTCCTGCGAACAGTATAATCTCATTTTAATTTGGACGCCATCTTGGCTCTCATTAAGACAGATAGAGAGAGGGATATATATATATATATATATATATATATATATATATATATATATATATATATATATATATATATATATATATAAATATATATATATATATATATATATATATATATATATATATATATATATATATATATATATTCTCTCAGTCTATCTATAGACAGAGTGTGAGAGAGTGAGAGAAAGAGTGAGAAAGAGAGACGAGAGAGACAAGCAAGCCATTCCTTAGCTTATAGTAGTACTACAATATTCTCTGAGTGGTCACTTACTCTCTCTGGCATCCCGCTCTCAAGTTCCTGACCGAGCAAAGAGAGACAAAAATAGCAGGAAGAGGAGGAAGACCAGGACGAAAATGAGAACAAAGTCGAGTAGGTGAAGGACGGGTTACTGAAAAAAGAGGAAGAGATGAAGGAAGCATTTTAGATGTGCGTGGGGTATGGAGACTGGAGAAATACAGGATAGAGGTTTCAAGGTATTGAAGTTGTATTTTGTGCTATAATTGTTGGTAAGAGGGGGCGGGAGGCTATCAGGCTAGGAAAATGAGGGCATTACGTGAGGGGGAAAGAAGCCATCAGACGAGGGAAAGGAAGGACGCCATACGAGGGGAAAGAACCCATCAGACGAGGGGTAGGGAGGGCATCAGTCAAGGGGGGAATTAGGGCATCAGACGAGGGCATGAAGGCCATCAGTTTAGGGGAGGGAGATCCTCAGATGTGGCTATAGACGGCATCAAAGGGAGTGAAGGCATCAAACGAGGGGATAAAAGGCATCAAAGGCAGAGAGGGAGAGAGGGAGGGAGGGAAGAGGCATCAAAGATAGTGAGGGAAGGTAGGAGGAGAGGGAGGGAAGGTAGGAGGGGAGGGAGGGAGGGTGGGAAGAGGCATCAAAGAGGGAAAGTCAAGTTTGGATAAAAACTGTATATGAAGCATAAGTTGATAAACGCCTTGAGCAGGAGTGTGTTAAGTGTGAGTGCTGCAGTGTGTTAAGTGTAGGTGCTGGAGTGTGTTAAGTGTGTGTGCTGGAGTGTGTTAAGTGTAGGTGCTGGAGTGTGTTAAGTGTGTGTGCTGGAGTGTGTTAAGTGTGTGTGCTGGAGTGTATTAACTAAGGCTGGGGTGGGGTAAGTGTAGGTCGAGGAGGGGGTTGTGTTGCCTGGGGCGGATAAAATAAGCTCAGAGTAGCTGAGGTCTACTTTACTATCTCCGCCTATCCACCTCCTCCACAGATCTCTCGCTCTCACACGCACGCACGCACGCACGCACGCACACACACGCACGCAACCCACCTCTAGTCTCCTGGTTTGGTCCTAGCCTCGCGCTAAGACAAATGGTTAGTGGCATTAAAATGCACACCACGAGGGACACGGAGGGAGGGTGGGAGGGAGAGGGATAGAGGGAGGAGGCACGGATAGGGAGAGAGAGAGAGAGGGGGAGGGAAAAGGAGGGAAAACAAAATACAGGAAAACAAAAATAATGGAATTTATGCAGAACGGAAAATGAGGAAAAAGATGACAAAAATTGAAGACGTGGAAGGGAAAAAAAATAGTGGATGAGGGGAAATGCTAGAGAATAAAAAAAAGATGGAGAGAAGGAACAATAGAGAGATGAAGACAAGATGAAATGTAAAGAACATAGGGAAGGAGGGTAGTAAGAAGGGAAGAAAGTAAGGAGGGCAGAAAGTAAGGAGGGAATAAAGTAAGGAGAGAGTCATAATGACTTGAGCATGAAGATAACTGAGTCAAGTCTAAAAAATTAAATACAAGGTAAACTTTGCCTCTATGTCATCCGGAACAGCGGCTCAATAATTACCTCGAACGTTCATATCCAAATATATTAAAATTTGCAGCACCTGCGCAATAAATTGCCTGAGGATACTCCGTGTCTTAACTAAACTTTTGGCAAAACATAAGCTGGCAACACATAAAAGTGCCCAAATGTGTAAAATTGAGGAAATGTGCCTAAAATTGCTTTAATGTCATTAAACTTATACATAACAGGCATCACAAATTCTAAGTAAAAAGACAATACTACACACACACTATATATATATATATATATATATATATATATATATATATATATATATATATATATATAGATCCATAACCTTTAGGCATTTGTCTTGTATGTTTTGTAACCTTTAAATACACAATAAAGGAATATATATATATATATATATATATATATATATATATATATATATATATATATATATATATATATATATATATTTATATATATATATATATATATATATATATATATTTATATATATATATATATATATATATTTATATATATATATATATATATATATATATATATATATATATATATATATATATATATATATATATATATGATTTTGTGTGTGTGTGGAATGGTAGGAGATCATTCGGTATCACTGTGTATACCGAGGGTTGATCTCTGGCTTTGCAGGTTCGAGTCCTAGTTGGGTCATATAGTTTTTTAATGATTTATATCTTGGGGGGGACCATTCAAGCTCATTATTGTGTAAATCTATCTGTATATTTACACAACCCAGACGTGCCGGAAAGCTCATAAAGAACACATGCTGACGAGGCAATCCTTGTACCTGGTGATAAGGGCAACACCCAAATGCAGGTCCAGCCCTAAATGCGGGCTGAAATGATCACGAAAACGCAGGAGCAGCTCTTCCTCATAGGCGTCCACCACTCCATTGGGTACCCAGCAGCGTGCCTGCCACCAGTGTCCGGAATAACTACAAACGGACATGACAGAACATAAACTCTGAACCAGAGTACACATCGGGAGAGTGGAGGCGGATGCCTCGCACAGGGGAATAATGGCTTCCCGGAGACGCCAGGCCAGCTCATGACCCAGAGACAGAGCGACTGTATAATGCAATCCAGTATGTGCGATCCGTCAGGGAGTGAGACGAGCAGGAGGAGGTTAAATGGTCGTTGGAAATGGTGTGTCTTGTCCATAATTCAGGCTGGGTGTATAGAGCAGTGAGATAACGCCGGATACATCCTCCATTCTGCCCTTATCCTCCTCTTTACTACCCAGGTATGCCTCGCGGGGAAAGGTGTGAGCAGATGGGGGGGCTACGCGATTGTCATTCCATCACACTTGTCAGAACCGAATAGCTGATAATCGTCAGCATCATCACAATTCCTGTTAAAATCTTACGTGTGGCTGACGACATCCAGTGTTATGTTGAGTGCGTTCTTTTTGAGTGCATCGTTTTTTTTTTTTTAATTCTTATTGAAGGCGATGAGTCACAATAACGTGGCTAAAGTAAGTTGACCAGACTACACACTAGAAGGAGAAGGGACGACGACGTCTCGGTCCGTCCTGGACCATTCTCAAGTCGATTGTGGACCAATAGTCGTCCTGGACCATTCACAATCGATTTGAGAATGGTCCAGGACGCACCGAATCGTCGTCGTCCCTTCTCCTTCTAGTGTGTGGTCTGGTCAACAAAATTCTTATTGAAATTCCATGGTCTCATTTCCCGTTTTAACCACGGAAGACATTTCCGGGTTTTCCACGGGCAAATTCCCATGTTCTTCGTAGATCTAATTCATGATCTCTCTGTGTACCCAATTGTTGGGCACGCAAATCTTGGGTTCTACAGGAGGTAAGGATTAAATAGGTCTTCATTGATGTCGGGCTATCAAGTACTAAAAGGTATTTTTGTCCATTGCTCTATCGCCAGAGATCATATTTTCCTTTGGGCTCTCGCTTGTCTACGTGCTGGGTTCTGAGGGGGACCTCACTCTGTTATGTTAGAGTGTACCTTGCGTCAGCCGGGACCTTCAAGGTGAAGTATGACCTCGGGGAGGATGAGATTCCTCTCCTCAGTTCGACTTCCGGTAAGACAAGAGCAGTAACCTATCATTAAGTTAGATTACCGCTAAGTGCTCTACCTTAATGTGAAGAATTTTGATGTCGGTCACAAGCGCTGAAATGCTGAGCGATCAATCAAGTACTGCCCACTACACCTTACACCAAACCACACCAGCTGACCTAAACTCAACACAATCAACATCGTTCATCACAATTCACCACAAGCCACAACAGCTGACCTAAACTCCCCGCAAGCCACAACAGCTGACCTAAACTCAACATAAGCAACCAACAACAGTTCACCTCATCTCACATCAAGCCACAGCAGCTCACCTCAACTCATCGCAACCTCACCCACAACTCATCACAAAATGAACACTTACCCACTATCTGCTTTTTACACACGAGGCACTCTCACACCGTTACACTTACAGCTCGGCATAAAACTTGGCAAAATACACAGAAGGTAAGACATACACGCTCGTTGCAATATATATTTTAGTTACTGTGATACACTCAGGCAAACGACCTCCTCAAGGCTTGCATCATACAAGAGCTCTCACAGCCCCCTTCCCCCTCACCCTCACCCTCACTCTCACCCTCACCCTCACCCTCACTCTCACCCTCACCCTCACCCTCACTCTCACCCTCACCCTCGGTCGACGCTCCAAAAGTGGTTCAGGTTTTACGTCTCGTCCTGACACTTTTCGTTAGCTAATATCATCCACTATGTCGCATCATCTAGTCATTATAAGTCACTTATTATGATCAAAGTCTTGTTCAAAGGTACGGTAATTATCAGGAGAAAGCGCTAAGCCATTACGACTATATAGCTCTTGGAAGGGATATGAGGATAAGGATTTAGGATAGGACGGAGGGAAACAATTGTACCCAAACTTATTACCAGATTTCAAGTATGTCTTTGTTGAATACTGACCTAAAATGCAATATAGTACAGTCTTTGATGTTAGATGTGACAGGAAAATGATACCTAAGGATGTGTTGAAATTTGTCAGATTAAAGGAACATTTGACTCTGATGAAGTAATCCGAGAAACGTTTATCTGCGGGAACGTTAAATGGCTTTTGTGTGCCTCTTCCACTACCCTGGCAAAATACAGCTACCGTATGCCTCTCTCACTACTCTGGCCAGTGGTATACAGTAGCACTTCATGGCTACTGTATGCCACTCCCACTAACCAAAGATGACTACTCTCTGAATCTCCCATTAACTTCACTTCATATGGTAAAAAAAACTACAAATATTTCTTTACTATTTTTAATCAATCCACAAGTTTCCCATTTATCAGTAATATTATATTATTGATTTGTATAAATATTACCAATGTTGTTGTTATTCTAATATTACCTTTTGTTATTAAAGTTTCAATAAACATACAAATTATCGAAGGGTTCCACCGGAATGTGTATGTGTGTGGAGAAATGAGAGTCGAACCCAGGAAACACGTCGTGTCGCAGATGAGCCATTAATCCTCCTCCTGGAGTTTAATTGCCATCTTCCTGGGCTGGTGTTGGTTCTCCAGTCTCCGCTACAGCACCCCCTCCCTCGCTACAGCACCTCCTCCCTCTTGACGCGTTCGTATTGCGGTCCGATGCAACTACGCGCAGATATGTAATAAAAATTGTTTTTAACGTATTAAATATTGTTGAGAAGAACTGCTCTTGGTACGTTTTTGCTAAGCTAACAACCCTCTCCACAATTCTGTTTTTATTATATTTTTTGTTGACATTTTCTGCCCCTCTAATCCGTCCGCCTTCTCCCCCCCAGCCACGCTCGACAGGCCACCATCACATAGTGTGTCTGTGTGTATGGGTATGTGTGTGTGCTTGTGTGTGAGAGAGTGAGAGAGAGAGAGAGAGAGAGAGAGAGAGAGAGAGAGAGAGAGAGAGAGAGAGAGAGAGAGAGAGAGAAAGAGAGAGAGAGAGAGAGAGAGAGAGAGAGAGAGAGAGAGAGAGAGAGAGAGAGAGAGAGAGAGAGAGAGAGAGAGAGAGAGAGAGAGAGAGAGAGAGAGAGAGAGAGAGAGAGAGAGGCGAAAGAATGAGAAGGAGCAGATGAGAGCCCCTCATGGCTTGCCTGGCGCACGTTTATCACCCAGAGCAGCAGTGTGTTGACAGGTGGGAGGCGAAGCGCCCCACACCCAGTGTTGTGTAAGTGTCCTACAGGGTGACGCCGCGGGTGCTGGCTGGCAGGTGCAGGTGGCCACACTCACCCTACAACCCGCCCACTCAACTATTAGCCCGCATTGTTTACCTTCTCGACACCATCGCTATAAGTGCAACGTACGAAAGTAACGACTCACAAATACCAACGTTTACGATAGGTTAAGTGGGTTCAAACGTTTCTGGTGAGGCTAGAAGGTTGGATTCTTTACGGAGTTACAAATAAAGAGAACAGGCTCCACTTTCTCCACTAAACAGTATAAAGTATGTTATAAGTCTCACCAACTCTTCTGTTCGTCTTCTTTATATTAAAAATATTTTACTTTTAAAACTGACTTATAATTATAATATTAATTTGCAAGTGAAGAATGAAAGTGTAATAGGTCATGTGCTTGTGACTTATAACAGGTGTGACTGTTCTCTGTATGGGAGAGGGAAGTAGAGCGAAGGAAAAAGAGAGGGGAGGGGTTAAAGTATAAGGTAGGAGTGGAGGAATGGAAGAGGAGGGAAAGAATGGAAATAGAGGGGAGAACGAATGGAAGAAAATAGAAAGAGACAGAAGAGGGGAGGAGTGAAAGAACAGATGAGGAAGAATGAAAGATGAGGGGATAATTAATGCAAAACGGAAGGAATGAAAGAGGAGAGGAATTGGAAGGAAGCGAAAGAAGATGAAAGGCGTGAAAGAGGAGGAGAAGAGGAGGAGGAGGAAGAGGAGGAGTGGAATAAGACAAAAGGAGGAGAGGTGGAGCAAGGGGGGGGGGGGAGGATGGGAAACAGTATCAATAACCCGAGAAGTAATAAACAGGTCATATCTTCAGCCATGTTTGCTTACACGGGTCGTTTGTCACCGCCGCCGCCACTGTTGTTGTTGTTATGACCGACCACACTGGTCTGGCGACGCCGGGGTGACCGACAGCCCGCCGGGGGTGACCGACAGCCCGCCGGGGGTGACCGACAGCCCACCGGGGATGACCGACAGCCCGCCGGGGGTGACCGACAGCCCGCCGGGGGTGACCGACAGCCCGCCGGGGGTGACCGACAGCCCGCCGGGGGTGACCGACAGCCCGCCGGGGGTGACCGACAGCCCGCCGGGGGTGACCGACAGCCAGCCTGCACCATCGTCACCAGCAGTGATCTACGTCCTCTAAAACCTGGAAGCTTTATATTGTGAGAACACATGACACGTGACACATGACACATGACATACGACTCTCCGGATGATATATTTAAGTTGGCTTTGTCACTGTTTTCGTTACCCTGGAAGGTCCTTCCATACTCTCCGAGCTTATTACCTTGTTACTAAGTTCTATATATATATATATATATATATATATATATATATATATATATATATATATATGTGTGTGTGTGTGTGTGTGTGTGTGTGTGTGTGTGTGTGTGTGTGTGTGTGTGTGTGTGTGTGTGTGTGTGTGTGTGTGTGTGTGTGTGTGTGTGTGTCTTGAGTGTCTGTGTGTGTCTGTGTATTTAAAGAAATGTACTGTCCTTGAAATGTAATACGACTCCAATAACAGTTAATCCGACTGTATCACATTTACATTGAATACAACACATTTACAGTGATCCAAAATAAATCCCTATCTAGGTAACAATATTCAAAACTGCTCCTATATAAACATAACAAGCTACCTGCCGTACACAGAGAGCACCAGAGGCCCCGAATTAGTAATATTCCCAAGAGAAATGACGCTCCGGGTAATTTCAACAAAATTAATGACTATGCATTTCACTTTAGCACCCGAGAGGTGAGAGAACTCTACGACCACAGTTGCAGTAACACGTACAGCATTATTCCCCCACATAAACAAACTGATTCGAGTGCAAATTTCGGTAACAGGAAGAGTCCTTGCCTGTTTAACAGTCGGAACCGTTTGGTGGAATAGCTTGCGATCTTCTGCTCAAACCCGGTCTGACAAAACTATTTCCTTTTGCGACAATGGTCACTTTTAGTGTCTTTAACCTAAATAATAATTTTCCAGAATTAATCTTTACCTGTATGAACCCGATAAGCAGTTGGATTACAAACTGTTTATACTGCTCTTAAGCACAATGATACACACATTTGAATTCAAGAGACCATATGACTGAAGCAATATAATCCTCAGTGGTTGGTTACTTAAAACAAACTGTGATTAGCCTACATCTTAACCCGCGGTGATAGCTCAGACATAAGATATGAGCGCGTACGTACATCCACGCACACACACACACACACACACACACACACACACACACACACACACACACACACACACACACACACACACACACACACACACACACACACACACACATACACATACACACACACACAAACACACACACACACACACACACACACACACACACACACACACACACACACACACACACACACACACACACACACACACATACACATACACACACACACACACACACACACACACACACACACACACACACACACACACAACTGTGAAGGGGCCGTGGCTGAGTGGAGGGGCCGTGGCTGAATGTACAGCGCTTGTGATTCGTAATTCCAGGGTCCGGTTCGATCCCGATCGCCGGCGGAAACAGATGGGCAGAGTTTCTTTCACCCTGATGCCACTGTTACCTAGCAGTAAATAGGTACCTTGGAGTTAGACAGCTGTTACGGGCTGCTTCCTGGGTGTGTGTGTGTGTGTGTTTGGAAAACAAAAAATTAGTTAGTAACAGTTGATTGATAGACAGTTGAGAGGCTCTCCTCACCCTTCAAGCATCCGATGAAAATCTCACTTCAACTGGTCATTATTATCAATTCACTTTCCCAGTCAACCCAGCACTAGCAGTAATTACAAACCATTTACTAATATTCACCGATCACTCTCCTCTACCATATCAGGCGAAACGACCATCAATCTCATCCTCCACTTCACCACCATTACGTCCTCCCCCACCTTACCGCCAACCAATCCTTACTGCACCTTACCAATAACTACCAGCCAATCATCCCTAACCCTCACACCCCTCCTCAGATTCCACCCACAAGCGCTCTCAGTGAATCACTCTGGCTGCTGCGTTTTACGTGTCGCAAAGGCCTCTCGTTATATAGTTTTACGGCTGTTTCCGGCAGGATGAAGGAGAGGTTAAGAAAGAGAAGAGAGAGAAGAGAGAGAAGAGAGAATTTGAAGGAGAGGGAAGTAGGAGAAGGAAGATAGAACTCAGGGAGGAGGCGGAATGAGGCAAAAGTCGAAAACTCAGTGAACGGGAAAAAGGAGGTGGAAGAGAGAAGTTTGATGTGTGAAAAGGCTTACGTGACAAAATGTAGGGAAAGACTTTGAAAAAGAGAAGCGAAAAAATATAAATAAACAGGTATCTGTGTGGATGTGAGAGAGATCTAAGATGCGGAAATGTGATGTCATTTAGTCATGTAATGATTCTTGAGTGTAGTCGTGAGATAAGGGCGTGATTCACGAAAGCTTTTCTAGAAGCCTCCAGGGAACCTTCCCTGAAGCCTCCAGAGAGCCTTCACTGAAGCGACCCGAGGAGGTTTCATGAAGCCTTCCTGGAAGTAACAACCGGAACATCAGATGAAACAAGCCATTCAAACACAAAAGCCATTCATAAGCACAAACCATAAATACATTACAAGAGACGAATACTGTAATCCGAATAATAATAATAGTGCCGTTTAGAAATTCAAAATAGGTGTATTTAATACCAAGAGTTAAGAAATCAGGTTACAAGGGAAGTTTTAAGAAAATCTAAAACTTCAGACCCATTAACTAGATCGTCCGAAACGGATCCCTGGGACCCTTCTGGGTGCCACAGTATAAGTGGAAGAGCTACTGTGCCATTTGTCAAGAAATGAAGGGCTCGCATGTATGGCAGGACCGTGTTGTCGTTGTGGAAGAGCCCGAGACAGGTTAAACTTGACAGTAGAAAGAGTGAGAACATCAGGGCAGAGTTTTCACATTGGTGTTGTTCAAGTCAGTCCCATTTAGGATCTCATCTATATAATGTAAACCAACTTCTTAAAATTTCCATGTTTTCATTTTAATGTGTTTATTACTGTCAGTGTTCTCACAACTATATTTTATACTTTTTACCTCTTTCTTCTTTTCTCTATATTATGTATCTTTCCTTTTTCTCATTTTCCCCACGCCTTATCTTCTGTCTCTTCTCTTTTATCTCTCTACATCCTTCCCATTTGCCTTGCATGCTACAGTGTCAACTTTCCTCATCTCCACATCTTGCCTCGCCCCCTTCCCACCAACCTCCCATCCCTGTAGTCCAGCGTGTGTCGTCACAAGTAATAATATAACAAGGACGTCTGGTGGTGGTAATATAATAATCGGACTGTGAGAAGAGCGACTCTCGTCCCACGACACACGGCGTCTTGATAATTAAACGTGGCAATCTTGGTCCGTAGACTTTACCAACGGCACGTGCAGTCATACATGTCTACCCTGTGCTTTCATCTATTTATCATACGTTACCATTTTCTGTCTCTTAGCCTCACGTTGCCTTCTCTGTTTACCCTGTTTTGTAAGCACTTTCAGAACCTTCCACTGTTATTTCCTTTTAATTCTTCCTTCTCCTATGTTCTTCCTACTTTGACAAATCTAACATACAATGTCTGATTTCCTCCTTTTCAGCCATTCCCGTCCATACCCATTATCTTCCTCTCTCATCCCACACGTCCAATTTCCAGTTCTCTTGACACTCATCCCACTGGCACTCTAAATCTTCCACTCTTCCTACCTCTCCTTTCTACCTTCTCTCCTCCTGTGTTTTCCCTCCACTCAAAAAGAACTAAAGAAATTAGCCATTAAATCCCTCCCGGGAACAAGTGCGCTTTTGGGGCTGACCGGCCGAGTGCCAGCAGCAGCAGCAGCAGCGGTCGGACCTCTCCTGCAGCAGTAGCCGGGCCACTCCAGCAGCGGCAGATGCCTGACCTCTCCTGCAGCAGCGGCAGAAGCCGGACCTCTCCAGCAGCAGCAGCAGCAGCAGAGGCCGTACCTCTCCTGCAGCAGCGCCAGAAGCTGGACCTCTCCTGCAGCAGCAGCAGACACCTCTCTTGCAGCAGCGGCTGAGGCTGGACCTCTCCTGCAGCAGCAGCAGCAGCAGAGGCCGGACCTCTCCTGCAGCAGCAGCAGAGACCTCTCCTGCAGCAGTGTAAGAGGGCGAATCTCTCCAGCAGTAGTGTCAGCGGGTGGAGTTCTCCAGCAAGAAATCTTAAGCTCCTTAAAGAGTGCTGCCACAGCTCTATCACTCTCTCCAGCACACTTCAGCGTGATGGAATTCCTGCTCCCTCCTTCATCCGTTTGTATGTCTTTCGTTCGTCCTTGTGTGAGCCACTTCTTCGTCCGTGTGCTCGTTTCTAAGTCATCCGCGCGTGTGCACGTCTCACGTTCATCTATTAGCACGTCTGTCATTCAATGGTATGCTCGTCTCTCGCTCCACCACCTTCATAATTCCGATTTATCAACATCCATTCGTGCGTCTACAATATTCAGTCAAATCAATCAGGTAATGTATCCAGTCTATCCACTTCTTCTTCACCAACTACAACCTATACACGTAAGAAAGTTGGACGGATGGAAGAGTGGACTGAAGAACAGACGAACAGGCTGTTAAATTAACTCATAGACGGTAATTACGTGCTCTCCCCTTGAACTCTTACCGGTTGAGTTAATGAATATGTACGTATATGACGAGGAAAAGAGTAGAAAGAGTGCGATGCAGCTTTGTCACTTGATCTCCGTCCATGCAAGAGAACGTGGGTAGAACAGATAGCAGAACTGTTACCACTATATCGTCTGAGAGAATAATGATAAAAAAGGAGATAGGGATGGATGGAGGGAGAGTGAGAGAGAAAAAAAAGGGTAGAGGAAGAGAGAAGGTGGAGGAAGGGTACGAGAAAGGGAGATGACGGGAGAATGGGCGTGAAGGGAGGAAGGAATAGGGTGGAAGGAAGACGGTAGATGCAGGGAGGGAGAGAAAGAGAAAAGCAGATGGAGGAAAGGAGAAGGGGTGGAGGTAGGGAGAGAGAGAGAGAGAGAGAGGGGTGGATATAGGTTGAGAGAACCATCAAACCAGACGTCCAAAATACAATTGGTCAGGGTGGGTCTGTGGCGGCCAATGATAGTATCGCATTGTCTCACTAGATCAATAAAAAGTGTAAAAACGAAAACTGTGATCATCACAGATTCCGATGATTGTCCACGGACACCATGTACTTCAGGCAGGGAGCGATGTTCACGAATCCCGTCCTGTCTACTCGGGTGGGGAGTGGCAGAGCTGTGCCACTTGTGAGAATGGCACAGATACACACGACGATATGTTAGGGGACGGAAGCGATGCGTGAGGGTCGGAAGCGATGCGTGAGGGTCGGAAGCTATGCGTGAGGGTCGGAAGCTATGCGTGAGGGTCGGATACACTAGGGTGCTATAACCTCAGAGGCCGCAGAGGTCTTTTGTCAATGTATCCACATCTCTTCCTGCATCTCTCTCTCGCACACACAAATTAATCAACAACCAACAGAGATAATATCCGAGCGGAAGGAAGCCTTCTGCTGGTATACGAAGGATGCCTGAGACATTCAGTGCAGACTGATCCTCCACAAGCCTCTCGTGGCCCCGACTAAGTTTATTAGTAATAGTAGTAGTTGTGGTGGTGGTAGAATTAGAAGTAGAAATATCAGTAGTATGATACCCTCGTTGTTCATTGCCACGTATTGCCACAACGTGAGTCATCGTAAGTCTTAAAACAGGGGTCACAGTTAAAACGGATTCAACGAAATAATTACATATTAACACTTTATCCAAGGTTTGCTTGCCCATATTTTTTTCAGCTGCATCTCATGAATCCATCCCTGTCCTGAGTGACAGTGAATGATAGAAATTTACAGCTACAAATATATGAATTAAAACATATGCCCGGTATTCTATTTGATGTAGACTGTAACCTCCTGAAATATATATGTATTTAAATCTACAATTTAGACCTAATGTCTCATGTATAATTCTCTTTCCTGTTTGACAGTGAATTGAGCAGCATCATTACTGTAATAAGACCTAACAGAAATACACCGATCAGGCAAATCTATATATAATTTTATCAATAAAGATTTTAATAAACGTTATATCATTGCATTGCACGGACAGACAAATTAATATCCAGACATATAGACAAACGAATTGGCGAACACACTAAACACACTTGAAAGATTTAACCCTGTTTGTTTTCTCGGAAAAAAGAGGAAACTCGGTGGATTCTCAGCGACTGGTAAGATCTTCTTTAAACCTCCTTCAGAGTTCGTTCTCTCAAAGCCCAAAAATAGCACCTCCCGCTTTAAGTCTCAACCCTGGCATGGTGGTACAGTGTTACAAGAACTTTGTATACATACCTTAACACCCAACTGCATGGCCGTACGCACCCTCCAAACAAGCAACAACGCTAAATTTCATAAACAAATTACAATATTGAATTACTCGAATGCATAACCCATAATAGACAGCATTTGTTACTTTACATGCACATATAACATTTTTACATTACATAATTATATATATATATACATGGAATACACTTAGTAACTGATAAAATGGCGATAGAGACACTGGTGAGAGGACGCCATCTCTGCAGTAGAGGCAGCACACCACAACAGTACCTTGCTCTCAGTCCGGCGTCGCCACCACCGCCTTGCTATTGCCACAATATCTTCAGTATATCGTGTCTGGGGGGAAGAAACTACATTTTGTTTCAAAAGCTCCTTGTGGTGACCCAGACTTCGTTATACCTATTTTGAAGCTTGTTGTTTTCAATCTTTTCATCACAATTTCTGTAATCACATTCTATTACGTAAAATATAAATAAGATATTTATAAATAAGTTCTATAAATTTGTTTTTATTTTCGTTTTCTTTTCCGTTTGTGAATGGAAGCTATTTTCTAATTTTTCAATACAGTTTACATCGATGTCTTATCAACAAGAAAATACCGAAATAACTGGCAATAATTGTTTTTCAAAATGCTCTATTTTCTTCTGTGACTACCGTATACAGGCTCTCTTACACAAAATTTCCGTCAATGAAAATTTTCACAAATTTATACACAGAGATCATTGCCTTCTCCTCCGCCTCTGGCATAAGGGTAAGCACGTAACCCTACATGGTGTACGCTAAGCGGCCTGTCACTCACGGTCCTTATTATGAAGAATACTAAAAAACATTATATTGTCAGGAACGTTACGTAAAAAGTGTGTGTGTGTGTGTGTGTGTGTGTGTGTGCGTGTGTGTGTGTGTGTGTGTGTGTGTGTGTGTGTGTGTGTGTGTGTGTGTGTGTGTGTGTGTGTGTGTGTGTGTGTGTGTGTGTGTGTGTGTGCGTGTGTGTGTGTGTGTGTGTGTGTGTGTGTGTGTGTGTGTGTGTGTCCAGCAGACTGGTTGCATAATCTACACGGAATCAGTAGAACTCAGTATCTATTATTACCACTGCAAGTCAAACTTGAGCACCGTACCACAAAAGGCACCCTCGCTCTCGGCCACACCCTCGTGCACACGAACGCACGCACGCACACACACACATATGGAAAAGAAGGGGGCAGACTATCTCAATATTTATATCAGTTCTAACACTAAGCAAAGGCTAAATTTGATAAGGGAGCCAATAATTAACCAGGCTGAGGACGCCCTGCCATTCAAATAAAATGTGAAACTTGTAAATCAGAGCAACGACAATCATGAGTCGACAGGGAAGACCAGGAGAAAGTTCCGGTGTTTATCCGAGACATGGCTGCAGAACTTCAACCCATAAAAATGCAAGGCAAGTAAAACAGAGACAACGAGACCATTCCCCCATGTCAAAACAGAACAAATAATCTTTGAGTTGACATAACTACGAATCTAACACCCGAGGTACACACACAGAATGTGCTGACGTGCGCGAAACTGTTGCAACTTGTGTGTGTCTAGATCGTCAGAGCTCTGTACACATTAAACGTTACATCTATCCAAGAGTATACAGCCACAGCACTTTATATCTAAAGAAGCACAAAAACTAGGCGAAGGAATGCAGCAGGGCTCGTGCCTGAACTGAGAAGAATAAGTAATGAGGAAAGGTTGAGAGAGACGGATCTCACAGCACTCGAGGAAATAAGAAATAAATGAGACATAATAACGACATATGAGATTCCCATGGAAGCAGACAAGGTGAACAAGATAATGTAGGCATGAAGAGGAAGCGCAACACCAGTACGACTATATAGCACCTGGAAGGAATATGAGGACAAGATGGGAAGGAAGGGATTGAAGGAATGTGAACGGATTGAAGGAATGACCAAGACATGATCGGCATGAAAAATAATAGAACAAGGGGACACAGGTGGAAATTAGACACTGGCGAATCATAGAAATGTTAAGATCAACTTTAGAGTAAGGATTGTGAACAAGTGGAATGGATTAATGGTAGAGACAGTAGATGTTAAATCAATGAACAGTTTTTAAGACATGATAGAAAGACGGGTCAGGATTGATTACATTAAGCGACCGCGGTTGATTGATTACATTGACTTGGGGCTCCGGAGCTACCGCAAGGCTTAATATGCACATAGAGCCAAGTACAGTAGAATACAGTACGCAATAACACGTAAATTAAATGGAAGTTTGTCACCCTCACGTTCTCGTGGCTCGTCTTGTCGTCGCATCCCGTTCACCACCTATCGTCGCCTCCCTCACTCCCCCTATTGTTGCGCCCCCTCGTCCACACGCCCGCCACCCCTGCTCTTGACACAAGACAACCCAGCAGGTATTGGCCAGAGTCCCCCGGAGCTCTCGCCGCACTCTGACCAAACGCCGCCGGCAGCGGTCACTCAACACCAGTCTACACGTGTCAGGAGCCTTTAAACCCGCCCCCATCCAGTAACTTGGCTGGTCACACACACACACACACACACACACACACACACACACACACACACACACACACACACACACACACACACACACACACACACACACACACACACACACGAAGACCTGGACAAGCTGCAGGAATTGTCGAACAGATGGCTGTCAGAGTTAACTTAAGCAACGGAGATAGAGCCATAGAGACGTTAGAAAGAATTTTTTCAGTGTCAGAGTAGTAGACAAATGAAATGAATTAAGAAGTGATGTAGTGGAGGCTGACTCCATACGCAGCTTCAAATGCAGATATGATAGAGCCCAGTAGGCTCAGGAACCTGTACACCAGTTGATTGACAGTTGAGAGGCGGGACCAAAGAGCCAGAGCTCAACCCCCGCAAGCACAACTAGGTATCTAGGTAAGTACACACACACATACATACCCACACACACACACACATATATATATATACATATACACATACACACACATACACAAACGTACACGCAGGCTGCACAAATGCCTATATTACATTATGAAGCACGCAATATAAAAATGGGCCGCCATCGGTTTATACATTGGCCAGAGAGTGGCATTTGTGACGGAAGGTAAAAACGTTATTCCGGAATATACTCGACAGGTGCGAAGTGTGTCACATTTACCTGCAGGGGGCAGGGAGGGGGAGAGAGAGAGAGAGAGAGAGAGAGAGGACGAGGAAGAAGGAAAAACGAAACACTGACACCCACACCTTCACAAAGATTACACACCATTGTTTACCCTGCCTCCCATATTAACAGACCCAGACGCCGAAGGCAAGCAGAGGCTAAAAACAAAAGATGAAGGGAACGGGGAAGGTGAGGTGGCACCTCGGCCGCAAAACTGTCGACGTGCTCCTACTTAGCATGGGTTCGAGTCCTTAATAATGTGAGGAATGGCGTCTTGGTGCGCCACTCGGAATTTATACGATGCGTTTATGCCATTAGCCCAGTCTCAACAGATAGTTAGCCTTTTGTGGGAGGGAGGGAGGGAGGAAAAGAGAGAGAGAGAGAGGGAAAGAGAGGAAGGAAAAGAGGAAGACAGGAAAGGAAGGATGGAAGAAAAAAGGAAATATTGGGAAGGAGGGATTGGGATGGAGGGAAATAATTTCCTGGACTGAAATAATTTCCTAGCCCGAGTTCATTTCTTGGCCCGAGTTCATTTCTTGGCCCGAGTTCATTTCTTGGCCTGAGGTCATTTCATGGCCTGAGGTCATTTCATATTCCCGATGTCATTTCCTGCCCAGAGGTCATTTTATGTACCGAGGTCATTTCCTGGCCTGAAGTCATTTCCTGGCCTGATATCATACAATGTCCTAAATTATATTTGGTGTGTGTGTTCTCGCCCGTCCTGCCAAAAAGTTTCCTGGAAATCCTCCCCCAAATATGGTCAGGTTATAAAAACGGGTAAACACCTAAATCTTTCTCCTCGCATAACGATAGAAAAATTCCTATAAACTTCTCGACCTCAGAGGTTAAAAAAATATATATTGGTGAGTTCTCAAATTCCTGACATAAAGTAATGTCAATCTCGAAAAACTAACCCTCCTCGCACTAGCTCAAGGAAACATTCAGTGAATCCTTCCCCTTCTTCGGGAAAGACCATGAAAAGTCTGGCCAAATTGTCCTCCTCAAACTGGGCCTCGAAAACCCTCATAAATCCACGAACTATTTCACTCGGGACTATCAAAACGACCGCAAACTCTTGCCCTCTAGAGATCCGGCGAGGAAAATTAACACAGAATTCTCTTCCTGTCGACAGTCTCATTTTACCGTAGACATTTCCTGAGCTAAAATTCTCAGGAAATGTCTACGGTAAAATGAGACGACCTTCAGGTACTGCGTATAGATTACATCTTGCTGTCTCTCCAGATGGATGAACGCAACGTGGCTGCTCCGTATTACTTGCCACAAATATGATGCAATGTAAAAAGCTGGATAATACTGAATTGTATGTTTATGAAATGCTCTCAAATATATATATATATATATATATATATATATATATATATATATATATATATATATATATATATATATATATATATATATATATATATATATATGTACATTCTTGCAAAGCTCTCAACATGCTTTGCGTAAACTAAAAGCAAACTAACCCAGTTAACCAACTACCAATAAACTAAACCACAAACTAAAAGTAACCTAACTGCAAATTAATCATAAAGTACTTAAAAACAAATGCGGCCTGAGTGGATACTCGACGTGAAGACCTCTAGACTGTTGAAAGTGATCAGTCAAACTGTAGTTGCGGGTATAGAGTGGTGAAGCCTGATAGATCACCTTCTTAAGACCCGTCCCTGGCGTCTGATACATCACGTCTTTAAGACTCGTCCCTGCCGTCTGATACATCACGTCTTTAAGACCCGTCATTAGCCTCTGACAGAACAGGTCTTCAAGACTCGTCCCTGCCGTCCGACAGCTTGCCTTCTTAAAAACGCGCGAAGCATGTGAGTAGCATTCTGTGTGAGGCGCATTCTGTGTGAGGCATGTTGTGTGAGGCATGTTGTGTAAATATGAGGGAAATGGATGAAAAGCAGCAACCGCAGACCTCCCATATGACACAAACGCCGCCACATATTATACTCTGGATGTGGCCATACTTAGCCTCGTATACCAGCTGAGATGAAGCAATCTTGTATCGCGAAGCCTATAAAGGGAAGAGGAGAAAAAGAGCATGAAAAGGAAGACGAGGAAAAAGAAAGAGGAAACGGAGGATAAGAAAAATTGATGAAAAAGATGAGGTGGGGACTTGTTAGTGATGTAGCTGGGGTTAGGTAAGCTTGTGAGTGGAGTAGAGCGTAACAGTGGGAGAGATAGTGGTGAAGGTGGTAGTGATGGTGGTAGTGATGGTGGTAGTGATGGTGGTAGTGAGGGTGGTAGTTGGGGTAGTAGTGGTGCTGATTAATTTTTTTCTACCACAGATGTGGCTATATATATATGGGTAGAGGAGTCGTTACTGGGGATGGTTAAGGCTGTGGGTGGTTGTGGCAGCACAAGCTTGGGGAGTAGAAGAACTCCCAGAACCCCATCAACCAGGTATCAACCAGGTATCAACCAAGGCTGCAAGAGGTGCATGTCGGTGGATTAAGGTGGCGGCGGCGGAAGGCAGAGGAAGAACAACATAATCCGGAGATTAGATTCTCACCAAATTTTGGTGACATTTAGGTCTTCAAATATGCGTAATTTTATTGGCGGATTCTTACTCCACTACAAGAGGGAAGAGGGATGTGTGGCGGAGTCACAGAAGCGAGCAGACATACTGAAGAATCCGATAAAGGAAGCAATCAAGAAAGTGGCGAGGCAAAAGCACGTAAAGCTATCTGAAGACGACGACGAAGGAGGCTGTAAAGGAAGTGGAAGAGAGGCGAAGGACACACTAGAAGATGAAGACACGACGACGTTTCGTTCCATCCTGGACCATTATCAAGTCGATAATGGATCAAGACAGAGCGAAACGTCGTCGATTTTTCATCTTCTGGTGTGTGGTTTGATCATTATATCTTCAGCCACGTTATTGGGACTCATCGTCTGCATAGTGACGAAGGAGGTGGTGAAGGACGTGGAGGAGAGACGAAGGAGGTGGTGAAGGATGTGGAGGAGAGACGAAGGAGGTGGTGAAGGACGTGGAGGAGAGACGAAGGAGGTGGTGAAGGACGTGGAGGAGAGATGAAGGAGGCGGTGAAGGACGTGGAGGAGAGACGAAGGAGGCGGTGAAGGACGTGGAGGAGAGACGGAGGTGGTGAAGGACGTGGAGGAGAGACGAAGGAGGTGGTGAAGGACGTGGAGGAGAGACAAAGGAGGTGGTGAAGGACGTGGAGGAGAGACGAAGGAGGATGTGAAGGACGTGGAGAGGGAGAGACGACGAAAATATAATAAGTGTTTCTGCGGTGGCGAGCAGCGGCCAGGAGTGAATGGGGTGATTGGTAAGGAGAGAGGGAGAGTGGGTGAGGATGGTGTGATGAGAGGGTTGATAGGTGAGAGGGGAGAGTGAGAGGGGGGGGTGAGGGTGGAGCCATCCGAGGTGATTGAGGAGGAGAAAGAGGAGGCCTTTGCGGCTCATGACCTATCATCTCTCCCTCATCTCTAGTTCACCCATTAATCTTCATCTCCTCCGTCTCCACCCCTTCCCCTCCTATACACCATCGTCCCCATCACTTGTGCCTTAGGTCGAACGAGACTGCAATAGACACCTGGAAAGGGGCATGCATGCACAGAACAGTGGAGACCTGTTCTTTTCTTCAAAAAGAACTTTCTTTTTGTCACGTGCTTGCACGCGCTTTAGGAGTAAAAAACAACTATGATAACGTTAATTTATCCAAACTGCATTTATAAAACAGCATCAAACCCTGTAAGCATCGGGTAACATCGTCCACCCTCCTCCCAACACCTTTATGCTACCTTCTATGCTAAGCTAAGTATAAATGCCAGCGTTTATCATTAATTTTAACACTGTGATGGTATGGCACTTTGTGGCTATTTCTACTTTATTGAATAAACAGAACGTAACACAAATACAAAAAACACGTGAGTAGTGTTAGCAGCAGCATTAGTTGACACTGCAGCAAGTTGATATAAACAGCCACATTGAAAATATTATTAATGATTACCAAATAGGAGCACGAAACAAATTCTTTCCCTCCATGGCGGTTCGCTGAGATAAGTATAACAAAAAGCTGGGAGTAACAGACATTATAATTATCATTTAACGTTTCCTATCCCCCGCCAGGCAGATGATAGCTGCGTTCTTATCGCTGCCACTGACAATCTTCCTGCCTCGGCAGATTCCTCACTGTCAACAAACCCTTCCTCCGTTACTTCGCCAGCCAGACGGGTAGAGCACAGAGGAAGTCTGAAGATACATTTTGTCGTTGTTATTTTATAACACGAAACACTTCAGTCTTTTACAGAATTCTTCCCAACTCTTCAAAGACCACCACCACCACCTCCTCTACCTCCACCTCTTCCTGCTCTTCCTCCTCCACTCCGACCGTCTTGCATGTCTTTTTCTGGCCGCGACTTACGAGAGAGAGAGACGAGCCTCTCTTCTCTCTCCGCCGAGCAGCACATGGATGCCGAATCTCACTCCTCCTATCTACAGCCTCTCTCGCAGGTGGCCTTACTGAGGTGCTCCTGCTCTATTATTGGACCGTGGACGCTATAGTCACAACCACCTTCCTTTCCATACGATTCCCCGTCGGTATTCTTTCTGACGAAAGAATCGTGCTCTAAAACTGCCGGTTTATGAGTAGAATTACAGCACACCAACACTGAGGAATTTCCATCTGCAAATACAAATGAATCTGTCACCACGTCACGATCACGTTGGTCTACCGCTGCCTGTCGC
Source organism: Procambarus clarkii (assembly GCF_040958095.1). NCBI lineage: Eukaryota > Metazoa > Arthropoda > Malacostraca > Decapoda > Cambaridae > Procambarus > Procambarus clarkii. Next base: position 1,383,086 of record NC_091156.1, read on the forward strand.
AGGTGGCTGCATGTGACGTCTCCTAAACCAGAACTCTCCACGCGTAAACTCTGTGAGCAGGAGGACACTCGCACTCTCCATCATTACATTATTGATTGTCCAGTCATCAGACTATTTAGACATGCTGGTGTGAGGTACCTGGAACTCTGCAAATTATCCACGCAAGTGTTCTTGAGGATGTCCTCATATACCTTCAAAGTTTGCGAGTGCTGGTCACTCATGCATGTCCCTGTTTGACCCATCATCTTGCGAGACAGTGGCATATAAATATATCAGAGAGCCAGCCCATCATATAAAATATATATCCTTCATACAGCGTAAGAAAGCCTTATAAAAACTCATATTCCTTAGTGTAATGATGCAAAATAAAATATATATATATATATATACCCGTCGGAGGTGTTGGGGTGCCAGGCCACCAGGGTGCCAGCGTCGGCCTCCCCCTGCAGGCACTGGGCCCACCACGCCAGCTAAGGCGCCCGAGAGCCACAGGACAAAAGACCCGCTTCCTTTACAGTTTCCTGGACGGATCCTCCTTTGCCACCCAATAAGTTCAGGTGGCAGTGGAGTGCGCGGACCTGACCTCCACAATTTACCTTCCCCTGGCACGGACAAAGGGGCCCTGGACCACAGACCACCCCCTGGCACGAACAAAAGTGCCCCTAGACCACAGACTGCTAATGAACAAAATACCCTTGGACCACAGACAGCTCCATGGCACGGACAAAGGGTTCTTGGATTACAGACCGCTCTCTGACACGTACAAGAGGCCCTTGGGCCACAGACCACCCCCCTGACAAGTACCAAAGTTCCTTTGATCACAGACCTCCCTTGATACGCACAAGGCCCTTGGACTACAGCTAGATCACCCCGCCCCTGACACGTAAAAAATGCCCTTGGACTACAGACCGTTCCCTAGCACGGACAAAGGACCATTAAATCATAGATCGTAGCCGACATGAATAAATGGTCCCTTTAGGCAGCCCCTGGTGCAAAAGACTCTTCTACATAAAGCCGTCTGCCCTTGACACGTCCGACGGGTTCTTATACCACACTGTAGCTACGGACTAGCCCAGTCCTTACCACTGTGACACACACCACCGTCAGCTACGATCCTGAGTCATTACGTCTTCCACCGCTACCACCTGCACAATACCACATCCACCAGCGACTCAACTGTTGCGAGCCACTCCACTGCCACATCCATAGTCGGATAGACCACAGAGATAAGAGGTGGCTCTTCAGCGTGAGTGAAAAAAGTGGAGTGAGCTTCAGTGGTTGATGAAGCTAACTCAATGCATAGTTTCAAATATCATTGATTGCAATAGGTAACCGGCGTGAAAAGCGGGATACAAGAGCTGATGCTTCCCCCTGAATGCACATATCTGTAAACGTACATTAAACTAGTCTCAAAGGTGAGAGGGGATCCAAACGAGTTGGGACTGAGGTAACATGAGCACGACATATAAGGTTCTTATGGGTATAAATAAGGAATTGTTAAATATGAGCCAAAGTAAGCCAATACAGAGCATGATTGAGCTATAGAACAGAAAGATAACAATATTTTAGTGAGTCGTGTGTGGATATAACAAGATGGAAGAGGCAATAGTTGAGGCTAACTCCACACACACACACACACACACACACACACACACACACACACACACACACACACACACACACACACACACACACACACACACACACACACACACACACAGAAAATACGTTCGGAATTCGGGGCTAGCAGCCTAACTCGTCCCATCAAGCACATGTAAGTGAGTACACACATACAAAGATTTTCTCATACTTAGACAGGCGGACAGGCAGGAAAACATGCATTCACGAAGGCGGGCAGGAAGATAGAGAAGAAGGTAAGTAAGCAGAGAGGGAGGCAGACAGTTAGGCAAGCAGAGAGGGAACAAATAGGTAAGCACACCCTGCACTGTAACTACAAAATAAAGCACGATTACAGACACTGACAATTACAAGAGCCTCAGTGGCCACCAAGTCCGCATCATGTTCATTAGTCTCAGAAATGGCGTCTGGATAGAGACAATCTAAGTTTCCACATAAATCAAGTGATTTTCCGCTTCTGTCAGAATGAGGAGAGTGCAGATGGGCGGAAGGAAAGGGGGAATTGAGAGGGATAAGGGGGAAGGGGTGAGAGGGGAAGGAGGTAAACGAGCAGTGGGGAAATAGGAAGGAGGAGAGGGAGAGGAAGGGAAAGACCAGTTCGTCACAGGGAGCTCCTCGTCAGGCATTCCACGGCTGGCCTCCCACTTTCTCTTCTGACTTGCCCCAACTCAGACGTGAAGGCGATAGATAGTCGCTGGTTCCCTCCAGCCAACTGCGAGGAGAGGTAGAAGTGAGGTGAGCGTTGGAGAGGTGATAGAGGGAGTGATGAGGTGAGATTAAGAGAGAGAAAGTGAGAGAGAGTGGAGAAGTGAAGTGAGAAAGTGAGTGAAATAAGGTGATAAGAGAGGGCGAGGTAAAGTGAGAGAGGGAGAACTAAAGTGAGAGAGGGGAGAGAAGAAATGAGAGACGTGGAGAGGTAAAGTGAAAGAGTGTGGAGTTGAGGAGTGAGAGATGAGATGAGAGAAGCAAAGTGACAGGAGGAGAGGAGAGAAGCCAAGGGAGAGGATGAGGAAGAAGAAGGTGGATGGGGAGAACCAATGTGAAAGGCGAGGGCGAAGGTAAGATAATAAACAAGGTTGGGGAATAATTGGGTGGGAGAGGTGGAAAGGGAGGGAAAGACTCCACTTTCTCTCCCCTTCCCCTCCCACTAACCCCGATGGGTCTAGCCCCATTTCTGTCCTGTTACCCTTGAATGTTACCCTTGAATCACCAGTTCTGATCATCATCTCCTCCTCCTTTCCATCCTCCAGTCTTTTAACTTCGATCCCTTTTAAACTCTAATGTATATAGGTGTTCCATTTCCTTCTTTAGTGACACCATCCCAACTCTGCCCGTCTGTACCCCTCCACTCCCTCTCGCTACTCGAGTCCCTTACTATGGACTCATAACACTGCATGCAGTTTTAAACACATCCATCCCAGCCCAGTTACCCTGGATCTCTTAAAGTAATAACAGAATCCCAGTCCTGAGTCACTTCTCCCATTAGTGACCCTCCCATCCCTGGAACACTTCTCCTCCCACCAGTGACCTCCCATCCCTGGAACTGTTTCCCTCCAATCCCTGGAACTGTTTCCCTCCAATCCCTGGAACTGTTTCCCTCCCACCAGTGACTCTGCCCATCCGTGGAACTCTTTCCCCTCGCATCCCTGGAACTCTTCTCCTCCCACCAGTGATCTCCAATCCCTGGAACTGTTTCCCTCCCACCAGTGACTCTGCCATTCCTGGATCTCTTTCCCCTCGTATCCCTGGAACTCTACTCTTTCCACCAGTTACCCCTCCCATTCCTGGACTCTTCTCCTTCCAGCAGCGCTCGCCGCAAGCCTGACAATCTCCTCCGCGTGGTGGATTGTGTGTTTTGCAGCCCGCCTCCGCCCAGCTAATATCCTATCTTTTTAATTCCTTATGTGACTGGAATTTAACTGCCGAGCTCGTGAGAGGAGGAACAAAAGACCAAAGTTATTTCAGTATTTTTGTTATAGCAATAAAAAGGAGATTGAGGGATGAGGCCCAACGCCTTGTTTCGAAATTCGCGATTTTACGAGTCGCTTTTACGGCAAGAGTAATATTTTATATCAAGAGATTTGCCACGTTGAAGAGGTATCAGAGATGCGCCCTGTGCATCAGTCCAACCATCACTATCTGCCTCTACTCCTGCTGCTATACATATTTGAGAACTCCAATAGGTATCAGGGTCAGGATTAGTGGATGTTGACGCTTATATATCGCTAGTTCCTACACCAGCAACGTTAAATGTCAAATAATCCTTGATCGGCGATGTGGGATCCATGCAAAGGAAAGGGGGAGCAAAGGATGGAGATCAAAGGAGGGGAGAAAGGAAGGCGGAAGGGATGGAAGAGGAAAGGAAGGGGGAAAAAAGAGACGATGAGGAAGTGGAGAAAGGCAGGAGGAGGAAAGAAGAAAAGAGGAGGGGCAGCACTTTTAATAATTGAAGACCTCTACAGCAGCTGTTGCTTGTGAAAGCATCCGGACACCTCAGCCGTTGTAAATGGAAGGCTCTGTCCTTGGCTGCTGTTTGCGTGGATGATCCGCGCGAAGGCCTTCGTGGGAGCCACACTCTGGGGTCAAGATGATGTGCCATATAAGGCGGGCTTTCCATAAAGCGTATATAACCAACAATTAGGGCCCGCTAACAGCTCTGGAGAAGGCACTATTGGCGGTGTTTACACTGACCTCCATTCCGAAAGAGAAGATGTATACAGGGGGCTAAGAATACCCCCCGGCAGGGCCAGGAGGCGCCCAACAATAAGGGTGATAGACGTTGGCTTCACTTGCTCACTAACTCTCCCTTCCTCCCTCCCTCTCGCCCTAAATCCCTCCATTCCTCCCTCCCTCTCGCCCTAAATCCCTCCCTCTCTCCCTTATCATGACAATTTTTGTAGCTGGCGAGAAATGTCGACGGAACAACACTATAAAACTGCGGTGAGTGACGAGCTGTGAGAATGGGCAGCAGAAGGGCCTGGCGGTGGCGGCTGTGGTGGTGATGGTGCAGCTGTGGTGGTGATAGTGTAGCTGTGGTGGTGATGGTGTAGCTGTGGTGGTGATAGTGTAGCTGTGGTGATGATAGTGTAGCTGTGGTGGTGATAGTGTAGCTGTGGTGGTGATGGTGCAGCTTTGATGGTGAGTATGAAGCAGTGGTGGTGATGGTGCAGCTAGAATCACCGAGGCAAAGATGAACCAGTGTGTTTGGTCGCTGTCATTGTGAACACTATAACCACGTTAAAAGATACATTATCAAATCAAGAGGAGACTGTCCCTTCACAAGTGGGAAACAATCTTTTTTCCTAAAATAAAACTGAGAGGTTCTCAGTAAAGGAACAAAAGTAATTGAATTTCACTGTCCCCAAAATTTTGTGAAGTGACATACTGCACTGCCATTTAAATCACCATGGGATGAAGTGTGCTTCTATCACGTGATTTATTGATAATCACCAGAGATATACGAATAAGTCAAACAAACAAAAAAACATAAGCAAAACAATTTGCCTGTAGTGTTTATCGAGCCTTCTAGTTATCCTTAAACAAAGATTTTTGCAGTCAAACCAAGTTAACCAATAAATCGGGTCTTTTGTAATAATACATTTATATGTAACATTAATAATTTTGTAACTAGCGTCAAAAGATTGTTATTTGCTTAGCTAAACGAACTAGAGGGTTCAATTCCTGAACCGATTATGTGCCTCTATAATCCTTTACACCACCGCCCACGGGATGGGTATGGGGTGCATAATAAAGAAAGAAATTGAATTGAAATTGTAATAATAGTGCAATTTGGTATCAAAGTATATCTTGCCACTTTGTGTTTTCATACAGACAGCATCACTGCTTGACAATCCCAATTTTGTAAAGATCCGTTTATTGGTGTTGATATGTTTATTATACAATATAAACTTTTTTTTAAATTTAATCACACGGGGAAAACTTCTCATTCTGGGTTACATTAATCAAGATACCTTTCACTCTATGCAGGTCATCCCCATTGCCATTGCCAGGTTGAATGTTGTAAGCATACACACATTCCCTGGAGAGATGAGGCACATGCGTGTGGTCATGAGGATGAATACAATCATATATATAACAATGATCACAAAAACACTAATCCAAGTATGCAGAATAACCACATGTGAAAAATAGAGAATGCTTAACGCGTTTTCGGCTAATTCGCCTTCATCAGAGCAAAGTAGAATGAAGATCTTCATTCTACTTTGCTCTGATGAAGGCGAATTAGCCGAAAACGCGTTAAGCATTCTCTATTTTTCACATGTGGTTATTCTGCATATAATATATATATATATATATATATATATATATATATATATATATATATATATATATATATATATATATATATATATATATATACCAGCACATAAGCGCAAAACCACACAAAATTAGTAGCAGAAAAAGTGGAATTGATTCATTATTCAGTGTCAAGGGTCACCTTACAAGGCAGCTGTACAGTGGTACAACACTACCATAGTAACTCATACTGCTGCTGAACCTGTCTGAAGAGATGAGGTCATTTAATGAACGCTCAGAGAAAAGAGTTGTCACTACAGTCACCCAGCTGGGAGATTATAGTGATCTCCTATATGGCGTACAACCCATCCCCATTGCACGTGGTTCCCCTTAACCCCTCATCCTCTCCATTCCCCTCTTCCTCATCCCCTCCAGCTACGCCCGAGAATATTAAGCGTAGCGACGCACTCCATTACACAAGACTCCCAGAGCCAAACATTAGAGTTTTTCCTTACATTTAATTTAATATGTTTTTTTCCATTTTTTTGTCTGAATTAAAAATTAAGCAAACCGAGGATCTCAGTAGGAATAAGGGATTAGTCTTTGGCTGTACTCTCTCTCTCTCTCTCTCTCTCTTTCTCTCTCTCGCTCTCTCTCTCACTCGTACCCACAGAATCCATCGCCTCAAGAGAATGGTTCAATAACTGTGATGCCCGACAATTCTTTCCTGCGTTGTGTCTGTCTCCCGCCAGACCTTGACATTTCTCCCGCAGAGAGGCGCGCCTGCCCCCTTGTACAGCTATTCCCCCGCATCACCCAGCACCTGCAGGAGGCGCCGACGGCAAGCTGCCACCAGACATGTCGAAGTAAAATAGCGGACAGACGGAGAAGACACCGACCCAATACACGCCACCATCCGCAGCCCCTTGCATCGCTCCTTGAGAGCACGGGGGAATAATTAGCCCGCGTCCTCACCGCAGATTAGAGAGCGCCACGAGAAAAACTCCAAGCGATATTTTGGACGGAATCAAATCTTTGCGTCTGCAGACAAGTGGACAAATTAACGATCAGTAAGGTATTGCAGTGCCATCCACGTCAGCTGCAGGCGGGAGAGTGCAAGGACGGGGGGGGGAGAAGAACTGGGGAAGGTGCTGTGGGGATGAGGGTGGCTTTACGTCCGGAAGGGGAGGGGGTGGAAGGGGAGGGGTGGAAGGGGAAGGGGAGGGAGTGGGAGGCAAGAGGGCGCGAGCAATGCCAGTCACGCCTGGTTCGAGGATGCCAGATGCACACCAGAACGACGAGTAGTTGGGGGAGGAGAGGAGAAGGACTCGTAGGGAAGGAGAATGTGGCGGGGAGGGATGGAGAGAGGTAATGCCAGGGGGGGAAAGAGCCGTCCTCAAGGCTCCAAGGGCACCATGCGTCAGGGCCCCAAGTGCGCCCTGGGTAAGGACTGTTGGTGGTCAGGTGGTTGGCATTACCCATAACCGTGGGCACTCGGCGCAACAGCTGCCACTCCGAGAACTGACTCTCAGAGCAGCCTAGGACACAAAGTGATGCAGACACTAGCAATCATACCCAACACTCAACACAAGGTACCATGGACGAGTTACGTTCCCTGGTAAATTTTATTTGCAAAAGTTAGAAGTTGCCTCTAGCTTCTTTCCTTTACAAAAACAAACACTGAGAATTATTGACCAATAATGTCGACCTACGGAGCAATGCATATTATTACGAATATAAATTATTTAATGCAACAAAATTGTAATTTGTAGAAACACTCGAACGACCACACACACACACACATACACATACACACACACACACACACACACACACACACACACACACACACACACACACACACACACACACACACACACACACACATACACATACACACACATACACACACACACACACACACACACACACACACACACACACACACACACACACACACACACACATACACATACACACACATACACACACACACACACACACACACATACACATACACACACATACACACACACACACACACACACACACACACACACACACACACACACACACACACACACACACGGGATTGTCTGCTTCTCTAGATCGGGAGCTTGAGAAGCAAACAAATTAGTACATGAAATATTAGATCTTTGTGTGTGTGTAAGAGTAGTTTGAAAGTGGAATGAACTGAACAAGAGGTTGTAGATGCCAACTCCAACCATCGTGTAGCACGACATGCCAAGCGCTTTTGAAAAATGACAAATGAAGACTACAAAAGTCTTAATAAATGCTTATATACTGTCACTGTTGTCTTCACAGTCGATGAGACAGAGTAGCGAGCCTCCTTCACAGTCGATGAGACAGAGTAGCTAGTCTCCTCCACACTCGATGAGACAGAGTAGCGAGTCTCCTCCACAGTCGATGAGACAGAGTAGCGAGTCTCCTTCACAGGCGATGAGACACGAGGCGGCTGGGGTCAAAAGGTTATTGGAAAACAGAGCTCATTTACATGATAAGACAGGAAAAATTGCTTTTCCTTAACAATTTCCTGTTGTCAACACCTACTACTCCTCCCCTATCAGTACAGAGCTGGCGACACTCCCCGCGTCCGGCTGTCGACACTCCTCGTGTCCGGATGTCGACACTCTTCGCGTCCGGCTGTCGACACTCTTCGCGTCCGGCTGTCGACACTCTTCGCGTCCGGCTGTCGACACTCTTCGCGTCCGGCTGTCGACACTCTTCGCGTCCGACTGTCGACACTCTTCGCGTCCGGCTGTCGACACTCTTCGCGTCCGGCTGTCGACACTCCCCGCGTCCAGCAGTCGACACTCCCCGTGTCCGGATGTCGACATCACTCGCGTCCGGCTGTAGACACTCCCCGCGTCCGGCTGTTGACACTCCCCGCGTCGGGCTGTCGACACTCTTCGCGTCCGGCTGTTGACACTTCTGACGTTCAGCTATTCCAGCTTATTGGACTTCGGTCAAGACCTAACTTTCGGGCTCAGGTCCAGACTATCGGGCTTTGGTTCAAACCAGAATAATGAACTTTGGTCCAGACCAGACTCTCGGACCTTTAAGTTAGATTTTTTCACAAATTAGTACTCGTTCAGTAGATATTTATAGGTGAAATTTGATATATATATATACTGATATCTACATATAAAGGAAAAAATATTCTGTACCTTAGCTCGCTCACACAAGCTGAGCTAAACTCCCACAGGAACTGAACCAAAAATAGTTTTGATATTTTGACTGAGGAGACCATGCGGAGCAGCTTGGGTTGAAGTAGTATATGGAGGATACTATATAGCTTAGAGCACATCACACAGAGCAACAAGGAGAGGCAGCAGCGTGGGGGGAGGAGGCCTGGCTGAGGACACACCAGGGCAACAAGGAGAGGCAGCAGCGTGGGGAGGAGGCCAGGCTGAGGACACACCAGGGCAACAAGGAGAGGCAGCAGCGTGGGGGAGGAGGCCTGGCTGAGGACACACCAGGGCAACAAGGAGAGGCAGCAGCGTGGGGAGGAGGCCAGGCTGAGGACACACCAGGGCAACAAGGAGAGGCAGCAGCGTGGGGGAGGAGGCCTGGCTGAGGACACACCAGGGCAACAGGAAGAGGCAGCAGCGTGGGGGAGGAGAATAAAGCGATGCAGCAACAAGTCCTGAGTAAACGGTATCGCTGGCGGAGGAAGGCGCCTGCATTTCACTCACGGAATTCTTAATGTGTGTGAGCAAATACTTGGGTCTGTTCGCCTTCTTCTACAACTGTTTAGGTGAGCGAGAGAGTGGTTGTTCCTGTGTGGTTGTTGACAGTATTTACACACTCACAAACACACACACACACAACCACACACATATTACATATATATATATATATATATATATATATATATATATATATATATATATATATATATATATATATATATAAATAGATAGATAGATTGATAGAGGTCGTACACACAATACCTAAAGCCATTAGTACGCATACCGTTTTGGGCAAACGCCCGAAAGATGATACCTTTCTGGCAGATGACACCTTGGAAATCGCTTTGGGGTCTATATAAATGCTAATATTTCTTAAAGTATTTAACTTTGGCTGACCCCGACCAGCCTATGTCAATCCCGTACCCAACAACATTCTCCTGCAAAGGTAGGTGAGTGTAGCCCCAAGCGTCTGTTCTACTTTGGACAGACACATACACACATTTTTTTCATTTATAAATACATTATATTTTGCAATGATTCTTGGAACGTTTGAATACCAGCACTCACACAACGTAATCACACTGTTTTTAATGTTATGTTAAATAACAAAGTAAAACAAAACAGTTGTGAGTTTGCTAGGAAACTGCCCGCCAAACACACACCGAAGTTACAACGTTGGTACAACGTTCGAACAAGTTTTAACACCTCCTAACCAGTTATAACAACCAATATAGCACGTTGTAACAACGTTCTAATACGTCATAAACACGTTAAGCCAAGATGTAACAACTTTATTACAAGTTGTAACAAGCGGAAAATAGAGACAGTTACGGTTTGTGTTTCCAGGGTGTTGCCTCCAGTTTGTCTCGATAGGAACATCAACGTTCGAAACAGTAGCCAGTGTGACATCTGATGACGATACCAAAATGACATAAAGAGTCACGTCCCAATAAAAGGAGATGAGTACCAGTGTATAGGCAAGGACACACTGTTCGTGGATATCGCCACTCAAGAAGAGAAGTTGTGAACAAACTTTGTTACTTTCTTAAGTACCGGATATGGATATGAAGAAGACTCCCCCCCCCCCCCCAAAAAAAAAGGAAGAAATCCTGGTGTGTAAAATAATTACCAGGTATTACACAAGCGGCGCTGCCCCATTACGAGGCAAATAGCCATGAGTTACCTTACTTCCGCTGGAATAATACAATAATCAACATTAGAGTAAGCCGAGGCGCCCAGAGCGAGCGTCTGACTACGTTACTGGAGGGTTGTTAGTGCCCGCGCAACGCACTTCAAGGAATTGCCAAATTAACTAAATTGAGAGAGCTCGTGTGTGTGTGTGTTGTGTTTGTGTGTGTGTGTTGTGTGTGTGTGTTGTGTGTGTGTGTGTGTGTGTGTGTTGTGTGTGTGTTGTGTGTGTGTGTGTTTACTAGTTGTGTTTACTAGTTGTGTTTTTACGGGGGTTGAGCTTTGCTCTTTCGGCCCGCCTCTCAACTGTCAATCAACTGTTTACTAACTACTTTTTTTTCCACACCACACACACACACACACACACCCCAGGAAGCAGCCCGTGACAGCTGACTAACTCCCAGGTACCTATTTACTGCTAGGTAACAGGGGCACTTAGGGTGAAAGAAACTTTGCCCATTTGTTTCTGCCTCGTGCGGGAATCGAACCCGCGCCACAGAATTACGAGTCCTGCGCGCTATCCACCAGGCTACGAGGCCCCCTAATTAGTGTGTGTGTGTGTGTGTGTGTGTGTGTGTTCACCTAGTTGTATTCACCTAGTTGTTCTTGCGGGGGTTGAACTCTGCTCTTTCGGTCCGCCTCTCAACTGTCAATCAAGCAACTGTTACTAACTACTTTTTTTTCTTTTCTTTTCTTTTTCCACACACCCACACACCCCAGGAAGCAGCCCGTAACAGCTGTCTAACTCCCAGGTACCTATTTACTGCTACGTAACCGGGACATCAGGGTGAAAGAAACTCTGAACATTTGTTTCTGCCGGCCCTAGGAATCGAGTCCCAGTTCACATGACTACGTATCAAGCGTGCTGTCCACACAGCCACTGGCCCTGTCGGTGTGTTTGTGTGTGCGTGTTGTGGTGTTGTGTGTGTGTGTGTGTTGTGTGTGTGTTGTGTGTGTGTTGTGTGTGTGTTGTGTGTGTGTGTGTGTGTGTGTGTGTGTGTGTGTGTGTGTGTGTGTGTGTGTGTGTGTGTGTGTGTGTGTGTGTGTGTGTGTGTGTGTGTGTGTGTGTGTGTGTGTGTGTGTGTTGCGGGGGTACGGCTTGCTCTCAGCTATCTAGCTCAGGCAGGGATTCAGGGAGGGGGATGAGGATGAGAAGGACTGGCCCTCTGGACCAGTGCCAGCTACATCACACTGTAGGGGCGATTTGGACGACACCACAACCACTACCGTCTCTGCCACTACCACCACCACCACCGCAGCCACCACCACCACTACCACGATCTCTGTCACCACCACCACCACCTCAGCCACCACCACCACCATTTCTGTCACCACCACTACCACGATCTGTCACCACCACCACCACCAGCATTAAAACCACCATCGTATCTGCCTCTAAGTCCACCAAACACACAACTTCCACCAGCACGAGGATGACAAAACTACAACCAACACATTCGTCAACAACCACACTACAACCATACAGTCCGCTTCACAACACTAATCGTCACCTTCACTACATCCATAGTCACCCCTCACCGTCACCGTCACCAACAGTAAACAAAGAATACATAGGAGAAAGGTGGAAGGGAAGCAAGGAAGAAATACGGTGAGGACAGGCAGAGAGATTTACAAGCGGAGAAAGTAAGAGAGCACTTGGATCAGTGGCCGGGGTTCAATACGACATATATTACTACCACTGTAAACACTGTGAGTTCACGTGTAGCGACCCGCTCGGGGTACCATCATAACGCCACTGAGATGAGTACAACGACAGAGGCAAAGCAGCAGAGAAATAGAGATGTGGGAACCCAGAGGAGAAATCAAGCTGAGAGAGCAGAGAAAGTGAGCCGAGGAAACCACAAGAGAGAGAGAGAGAGAGAGAGAGAGAGAGAGAGAGAGAGAGAGAGAGAGAGAGAGAGAGAGAGAGAGAGAGAGAGAGAGAGAGAGAGAGAGAGAGAGAAAGAGAGAGAGAGAGAGCAGCAGCAAATGTCTGCGTGACACATGGCCGTGATCCCCACCTCCGTCATCGACTACCAGCGTCTTAACTTCTCTCCGTCTCAAACATATAGGGGCAAAAGAAGCCCTCTGTAACGGCTTTGTTATTGAGCAGCGGGTTGTTTACTGTGCAGCATTATCATTATCCAGCATATGCCTCACCTTTATGGGCGGCATCAGTTCCATCGCTGGTTGCATTACTCTGAGATATCACCCGCTAGTGTGGAAAACAATCCGCTGACATACGAGCCCGGGATGGAGGCTGCAGCCGCCACCGTCCTCCTCGGCCCGGCGGCCCCAGCCGTAAATACATTGCTTCCGAAGCACTGTTTTCCCCGCTGATGGTTTCACCGGCGCAGAAGCCAAGCAATCTGCCGTTGAGGAAAGCTATGTTTATCCCGTTAGAATGTGTGACACGAGGGGGGGGGGAAATATAGCTCTGGCCGGGGATGGGATGTCCCATTGTGAGTCTCTCGTAGTTCTATATGAGTCCAAGGTCGCGCAATCTCACATTCCGCTCCTTCTCGTACGTCTCACCGCCCATGTAATCCTCGCTACTTGGTCTCGCCTCTCACACTCTCGTAAATAAAAACAATAAAAAAAGTTTTCGCAACACTTGCATATTTAGAGTACGAGTACTAACCTAGAGTTCCTCACCTACATGTGCATGCAGGATCGAGCATTTACCTCCTAGAACCGCATCCGGATTTTTTCAATGCAATGCCAGTTCCTGTAAATTAGATATGCGTGTGTGTGTGTGTGTGTGTGTGCGTGTGTGTGTGTGTGTGTGTGCGTGTGTGTGTGTGTGTGTGTGTGTGTGTGTGTGTGTGTGTGTGTGTGTGTGTGTGTGTGTACTCACCTAGTTGTACTCACCTAGTTGTGCTTGCTAGGGGTTGAGCTCTGGCTCTTTGGTCCCGCCTCTCAACCGTCAATCAACTGGTGTACAGGTTCCTGAGCCTATTGGGCTCTATCATATCTACAATTGAAACTGTGTATGGAGTCAGCCTCCACCACATCACTTCCTAATGCATTCCATTTGTCAACCACTCTGACACTAAAAAAGTTCTTTCTAATATCTCTGTGGCTCATTTAGGCACTCAGTTTCCACCTGTGTCCCCTAGTGCGTGTGCCCCTTCTGTTAAATAGCCTGTCTTTATCAACCCTGTCGATTCCCTTGAGAATCTTGAATGTGGTGATCATGTCCCCCCTAACTCTTCTGTCTTCCAACGAAGTGAGGTTCAATTCCCGTAGTCTCTCCTCGTAGCTCATACCTCTCAGCTCGGGTACTAGTCTGGTGGCAAACCTTTGAACCTTTTCCAGTTTAGTCTTATGCTTGACTAGATATGGACTCCATGCTGGAGCCGCATACTCCAGGATTGGTCTGACATATGTGGTATATAATGTTCTGAAAGATTCCTTACACAAGTTTCTAAAGGCCGTTCTTATGTTAGCCAACCTGGCCAACCTGTGTGTGTGTGTGTGTGTGTGTGTATTTACTATTTTGTTTACTATTTGCGCGTGCAGAATCGAGCTTCTAGCTCTTGGACCCCGCTTTTCTAACCGTCGATTGTCTATTGTACTGACTTTCGACCTATTTTCTTCTATCATATCTTCTACATTGTCACACGCACATCCCCAGGATGCAAGGCGTAACAGCTGTCTCAACTCCCAGGTACTTATTTAGTGCTAGGTGAGCAGGAGCTTCAGATGAAAGAAACTCCACTCATTTGTTTCTACCTCGACCGGGAATCGCACCCTGGCCCTTTGGACAGGAAACCCATAACGCTGTCCACTCGGCAGACAACCACTCGGCCGACCGTCCAAGTGGTTGGACACCATTCCTTTCCCACCGTCCTATCCCAAATCCTTATCCTGACCCCTTCCCAGTGCTATATAGTCTAATGGCTTGGCGCTTTCCCCCTGATAGTTCCTGTCCTTCGGCTGCTAGGATCTGTGAGTGTGTGTGTGCGTGTGTGTGTGTGCGTGCGTGCATGTGTCTCAATTTCACCACGTAACTCAGATAACCCAGCCTCACCAGGTGACCCAGCCTCACCAGGTGACCCAGCCTCACTAGGTGACCCAGCCTCACCAGGTGACCCAGCCTCACCAGGTTCAAAGCCCAAGGGAAGCCAGGGCCGAGCGTTACAAGTGCTGGCAACAGCGTAATGGAGGGAATAATTCTGTACTCGGCCTGATAGCATCCCCTCTCTAGTGCACCTTATTGCTGTTTTATCGTTGGCGGGGAATCCTACCGGCCCTTTTGTGGGTCGTGCCATCCCTTTTGTGGGTCGTGCCATCCCTTTTGTGGGTCGTGCCATCCCTTTTGTGGGTCGTGTCATCGCTTTTGAGGGTCGTGCGTGCTAGCTCTTCTGTAGGTCGTGCGTGCCATCTCTTCTGTGGGTCGTAACATCCTTTTCGTGGGTCCTGCATGCAATCTCTTTTGCTCTTTTTGCATGCAATCTTATATGCAGTGATCATAGTTCATCTCCGAGATTGAGTTCCATTTAACCTGTTTTTGTAGGTGAGACTTCTGAATTCAGCACCAGTGAGGATTCCATGCCGGTGCTGCGTATACATTAGCCCATATAGGATGTATAACCTTCTTTAGTACTGGCCTCCTATAGACTTTATAATTTTGTCTTTTAAAAGTCTTATTTCAGGTTTTTCAATGCTGTTCTAATATTTGCCAACTTGCTATATGTTGCCTATGTTATCCCATCACACGTACCGTTGGTGTTGGTGCTTGAATTATTTCCGCTCAAATATTTTTCTTTCCGATTCCTGTTGTACCTCTAATGGCGTAGATTCCTACTGGCCTCCTATCTTCTTTTTTTTCCGTTTTCATTAACTTTCACTGGTTAGGGTTGAGGTCTATCAGCCATCTGTCTGTCCAATTCTGGAAATTGTTCAAGTCTTCAGGCAATTCTCTTCAGTCTTCCTTTGTTTTAAACATTTCTTATTAGTTTTTCAATGAACTAACAATGTCACGTATGAGCTCACGCCCTCTGGTAAGTCATTCACATAAATTAGGGAAAGCAGTGGCTCCAAGACCGTGCCTTAAGGGACCCCCCCCCCCGCGCAGTGAAGGTGGTATAGGTCAGAATGAGAGAGATGTGACCTCACATGCTGATCAAGCCAGTCAACCCTATATCATAGCAGTTGCAGACGCTGAATCAAAATAACATGGCTGAAAAATATGATAAACACACCACACATCAGAAAACGAAATGACGTTTCTTCATTTTCATATGCAGTTTGGATTGTCACATGTACATGTATGTAGGAATGTACGAGTGCGTGAATGCATCTTTGCGTCCATGCATTTATGTATATTTACATCTTTATGCACTAATTCATTTCAAGAGAAAAAAGGACCCCTTTTATTTAAGCAAAAATAAAAAATAAATTTTATTGCACAGAAGGTTCAAGGATGCTTGGGGGAAAAAATTAAAACTCTCACTGTCCCCACTACACTCCAAAATCCCCTCCACCCCCCCTCACCCCTCACCCCTACTCCTCTCCTGTGCACACAGCATCTCCCCACCAAGGTCACGAGAAGTGACCAATCAGAGCTTCATTAAAATATTGGAGAAGGACAAGAATTTCAAAATACTGGCGGACGACGAAATTTTCATATGAGCCTCCTGCAGCCTCTCTGTCCTCCATTTTAACTCATTAACTTATAAAATATTAATATTCTGAAGATACTTAGATTCCTATTCGCATGTAGATCGCTATTCGTACTCGCAGCGCGTGCCTCACGAGAGATGGTAAGTAGCGTTTTCTCGTGCATCTGTACGAATAGTCGTTGCACGGGATTTGACCTATTAGTGTGTACAGTCTTTACGCATTATTTTACGCCTCTGTATGTACGGTGGTTACGCATGGTTTTAACAAGTATTTACTGTCTTTACGCATGATTTTACGAATTAAAATAGACATATTTTATGCAGAATATAACAAATCAAGAAGCTTTTGGATGAAGGGGACCAGTCGCCCTATATATGGGTTATATAGGGTTATATTATAGGGTTATATATATGGATTATATGGGACCATCTAACATTAACTATGTAACTCAACACATTACATATATTTTGTTCGTATACTGTACTTTTGTGTATTTGAGATAATATCTGACTATTAACTTACAATGAACCTCCCCCAGAAATTGTGTACAAATATATGTGTTTTTTAATATCTGTGTTTAGTGCATGTATGTGTATACTTATGCTCACTCACAGTTACTCACAGTCTCCCTGTCCCCACGTGCGTGCGAGAATGGGCTTATGTTAGAACTACCACGCTGGTCAACCATATATCACCTCTCCTTCCCTTCCTCCCATATATTTCATAATCCACCTTTTGCTTTCCCCTCCTTACTTGCTTTGGTCTCGCTGCTCATTCACACTTCCAGGTCATCTCGTCCCTTTCCAGACTTCCAGGTCATCTCGTCCCTTCTCAGACTTCCAGGTCATCTCGTCCCTTTCCAGACTTCCAGGTCATCTCGTCCCTTCTCAGACTTCCAGGTCATCTCGTCCCTTCTCAGACTTCCAGGTCATCTCGCCCCTTCTCAGACTTCCAGGTCATCTCGTCCCTTCTCAGACTTCCAGGTCATCTCCTCCCTTCTCAGACTTCCAGGTCATCTCCTCCCTTCTCAGACTTCCAGGTCATCTCGTCGATTCTCAGACTTCCAGGTCATCTCGTCCCTTCTCAGACTTCCAGGTCATCTCGTCCCTTCTCAGACTTCCAGGTCATCTCTTCCCTTCTCAGACTTCCAGCTCATCTCGTCCGAGCTCTCCCCACACTCCTGTCTTTCCTCGTGACGCTTATCTCGTTTTGTAGCGCTGTGTGTGGTGTGGTGAGACGCCTGTGTGGTTGTGATGGGGTTGTGTCAGTGTGAGAATGTGAAGGTGTGGTAATGGTGATGTGGTTATGTACGCTTGTTGTAGATGTTGTGGAGTAGTGGTTATGGAGGTGTGTAGCAGTGGCAGCAAAGGTGTGCTGGCATAGCAGCGATCGTGGTGGGATGGTGATGGTAGAGGATGTGGTAGTGTGGTGGTGGTGGTGGTAGTGATTGTGGTAGCGTAATATTGAGGGTGAGGCAATGGGGGGGGGGTGTGGGACCACAGGATAAGAGAAAGATAGAAGAGTTGAACAACAGCACTGCGGCTTGCTACGATCTGTGGCGACTACCACAAAACACTTCCATTACCCCAGCACCCTCCCCACTCCCTCCTTATCTTATCACCACCACCACCACCACTCCCTTTCCACATTCCTCCCATCTTCAGTATTACAACCATTTATTATCACATCACCAACCACCACCACCACAACCACAAACCACTACCATGACCACCACCACAATTCACCATCTCCCCGACCATCCAAGACAACTACCACCCACCACCACTATCCCCAACAACCACTACCACCGCCACTTCTTAACTCTCCTTTCCCACCACAAACTCACACAACTTCTCCTCCCTCTTAAAAAGTTTCCCGAATAAGAACCAAGACGATGCGTTTACGAGACGTATACTGAAGCCGTCATGTGAAGAATTTCGCCCTTCTGGAGAAATAATTACAGATGTTTTACCCGTCTTGGTGAGATGAGACTGTCTCACGTGACTAAGGTAAATGAGCTTTTCCACCGTGTTGGCCAGAAATACTGTTGTGTGTGTAACATTTGGTGAATAAATTCTATTACTGAGGGTGATTACTGATAAGATATGAACTGATATGGTCGAAGGAGCTCCTGGTAATACGAAAATACTAAATGAAAAGGTCTTGACCGCGTTGAGTTTGATACCGAGAGGATATGATTTGTTAACTGATATGTAATTCAATTGGCATCGTTACAACAATTGCATTGTGATATGTAAGTAATTATGTTTTAGCCTTGGGGTCAGTCAAACCGGAAGGGACAAGCTCTAATACTGTAAGGCCAACTACAATTGGTTTCAAGTGTTCATTCCCACCTTTCAAATTCACAAATTTAAATCTTATTTCCCCCTTTATGCTTAATAAGCAAATTTTCATAATATTTATATATTAAGCTATTAATAAAAAGACAATAAATTTTCCATGTCAAGAAAACATCATTAAATTGATAACCAAATTTCATAAGTTGAAATAAGAAGTGTATTTTCTCAATCATAAATTAGCATTAAAATATATTATAGTTTTGTGCAGAGATAGACCTAGGTTAGCTTACGTCTTCATAACAATAATTTGCATACAGATTATCCCGCTCTCAAGGTATGTTCATTCCATCCAACGGCCGACCCCAAAAACGCATGCATCAATTTTAACATGCTGGTCATTGAAAATGGGGAATTTTTGTAATAAAAATGCATTATTAATATATACTAGCATATTGTGCATAGTTAGGCGTAGGTTATGTTAAGTATTTAGGTTCTGTTGGCAATTATTTGTATTTGTTGGACGCATTTACAGTGTTGCGATTCGAACAGAGGCCGTCAGCGAGGCACTGTTCGAGAAATGTTCGAATGCCATTACTTATGAGTCATGTGTAAAGCACTTTTCATTCACAGAGGATTTGGCGGTTGCATGGAATGGGCATTTTGGCCTTTATTGATGAGGACGGTCTGGAGAGAGGGTTGAAGCTCCAGCATAGAAAATGAATGAAGCCTTTTTACCCAGAGAAGTTTGGACGTCATAATCTGTGAGTTATGTATAAGCTGCTTTTCATTCCTAAACAGAAGGACGACCGCTGGATTAAAAGGATTCTGACCAATGTGTTGAGGACTGGTAGTGAGGAAAGAACGCATCCTCAGGCTGTGCTCGTCCTAGCTGAGGCAGAAGACAAAGAGCGCATTCACATTCGTCGATATTTCCACATATGCTTTATCAATTGCGGTATTTTTGTATAGCTTTAGGAACAGCTGGGCCTAAGTTAGGGGTTAGGTTATCTTAATTCTGTTGAGAATTATCAGAACTTACAGCACGCGGGTGAAGCACTGAGAGAGGTGAGCTTCCAAAATATTACTCATCCACGTTATTATTCATCGTATGTTACATAAGGCGTTCATCCATCCTTACTCACCCTCCACAAGCTCACAGGCTGCTCCAACTCCCTTCTAGTGTGTGTGTGTGCGCGCGCGTGTGTAATTACCTAAGTGTAATTACCTAAGTGTAGTTGCAGGATGAGAGCTACGCTCGTGGTGTCCCGTCTTTTCAGCACTTTTTGTCATATTACGCTTTGAAACTACGGACGGTGTGTGTGTGTGTGTGTGTGTGTGTGTGTGTATGTGTGTGTGTGTGTGTGTGTTAGTGCGTACGGGATGGGGGGGGGGGCGGGGCCTGATAGGCCGGTGTACCCTGACCCCACTCTAGGGGTGTCTCCCCCCTGGTGTGCCAACACTCACAGTTTGCTCTATCTTCGTCCACAGCTCAGTTGTAGCCTCTAACTTCCGATTGCAATATTGCAGCGTAGCCATGACAACATCTTGCAGAGGAACACAGATATTTCCTCGCAAGTATACCAACCCGAACCCCGGTTTCCCCCGCCCCTATTCCCGTCGGAAAAGGAAAAGGGCGCCAGTAGAATTTGCATTTTACGGCTGGCTACGGAAAGTTGGTTGCAGGTGGGGGGGAAATGGAGAATTTGCAGCCAGGCTGCTACACGCCGGGCCAACCTCCTGCCCTGCTCTAATACCAAGGCCTCATTACCACCATCACCACCACATCTCTTTACCAGTTTACCTCATGGCATTACCGTCATCACCACATAACCAAATTAACCACGCAACCGCAACATAGCGGTATAAATACACATCACAACGCCGGTTTGTGTTCTAGCACTACCGGGAGTCCTCCAAAAAAAAGTGGAGTGCCTGAAGACACAAAAAGACGAATACAAAGCTGCATTAACACATCACCACACTATCGCACCATATCACCATTTCAACACACCATACCATCCCACTACACTCTACTACACCACAGAATCGGACCACACCATCCCACCACATCACACAACCACACCATCGCACCACACCACACAATCTACCCAGTAGCGAGGACAATACTTATCCCCCTACCTCCCTATTAAACCCGCCACGCCATTACAACCCTTCTCCCCTCACCATGCATACGCTACGCCCGCTCCATCACACAAAATTTTGCTCGCCCGCTGATTTGCGATGTGCTCCCCACTCAGCAATTACTGCCATCCTCCCTCGGTACCATAGCTCATCACACTCATCCCTTCCTCCTCACTACTCACCTCCTCATTACTCTCAAGTTACAGCCAAGCTCCTGTGCCAGGTAAGTCCACTACGGTCTCACCATAGCCCGTACTACTTGGAATTTTCAGAGTAGCTGAATTTAAATCAACAACATTCTCACAACTAACAGAGCCACTTCATGGATACTTTCCTAACGCTGTTCGTAACCAGATATATTTTTCACACTCTCTCCCGCACGTACTCACTCACAAGCAACTTTAACCCCCAGGGTCAATGTTCGCCACAACCCTGAGAAGTAATGTCGTTAACAGTGAGCATTTCTCGCACTCTTGAGTGCCAATGTTTGTCACAACCTTGACTGTAAACATTTCTCACAATCCTAACAACGTTAGTAACAGCAATATAGAGCAAGTTACATGTCATTTGAAACATTTCTCTTACGTAAAAACGTCTTTCATCAGGTGGGAAGAACAGCCGTGAACATGAGTGGAACTCCACATAATTCGGTTCATGTATTTCTCGTGTTGTATATCAAGAGCCTAAAGGAGGAACACAAACACGAAGCCAAGGCCAAGTTTCATGAATGATTGGATACATGACTGTAAGATTTCAACATCTATAAACGAGAGAAAGGTTTTATCGGGGGAAAGCGCCAATCATTACGACTATATAGCACTTGGAAGAGAGTGTTAGGATAAGGATTTTAGGATGGGACGAGGTTGCGGGAACGGAAATATCCAACCACTTGGACGGTCGGGGATTGAACGCCGACCTGCATGAAGCGAGACCGTCGCTCTACCGTCCAGTCCAAGTGGTTGGACTTAAACGAGGAGGGAGAAGAAGACTAAAGAAAACGAAACGAAAACAGGAAAAGAGTATCTATGAGCAGGCATAATCGAAATATGCGAAACTGGCAATCAAAAGAAA
Source organism: Procambarus clarkii (assembly GCF_040958095.1). Taxonomy (NCBI): domain Eukaryota; kingdom Metazoa; phylum Arthropoda; class Malacostraca; order Decapoda; family Cambaridae; genus Procambarus; species Procambarus clarkii. Next base: position 1,405,023 of record NC_091156.1, read on the forward strand.
CGAAGAAACCTTCAAGAAAACTGAATGTGACATCCGTGAGACACGCTAGATTATACAGCCCCTACACGGAACCCTGCATGATAAACTGAATGATAAAACCTGACTGGCAATTATATTAACGTAAATGAGAATTATATGGGTCGTAACGTAACTGGGTCCTGAGAGGAGTGACAGTGTAGAGGAGTGACAGTGTGGAGGAGTGGGTTCTGAGAGGAGTGACAGTGTAGAGGAGTGACAGTGTGGAGGAGTGGGTTCTGAGAGGAGTAACAGTGTGGAGGAGTGGGTTATGAGGGGAGTAACAGTGTGGAGGAGTGGGTCCTGAGAGGAGTGACAGTGTGGAGGAGTGGGTCCTGAGAGGAGTGACAGTGTGGAGGAGTGGGTCCTGAGAGGAGTAACAGTGTGGAGGAGTGGGTTATGAGGGGAGTAACAGTGTGGAGGAGTGGGTCCTGAGAGGAGTGACAGTGTGGAGGAGTGGGTCCTGAGAGGAGTGACAGTGTGGAGGAGTGGGTCCTGAGAGGAGTAACAGTGTGGAGGAGTGAGTCCTGAGAGGAGTGACAGTGTGGAGGAGTGAGTCCTGAGAGGAGTGACAGTGTGGAGGAGTGAGTCCTGAGAGGAGTGACAGTGTGGAGGAGTGGGTCCTGAGAGGAGTGACAGTGTGGAGGAGTGGGTTCTGAGGGGACTGACAGTGTGGAGAAGAGGGTTCTACGTAAAGTAGGAGTGACAGGGAGATGAAGTACCAAAGGATAACTATAGAGATCCATGGGAGTGAGACAAAGTGCCAGAAGGAAGCTGGAGCCAGATGAGAGCAGCGCGAGGAGCCTGGTCTTCCCCACTACACACACTAGTCTCCGTCCCCTATATAGAGGCTCATCACGGGGGTCTCTGTGTGTGTTACATGAGCCGGTCTCCTCTATCAAGGCCTCCTGCCCCTGCCACATTATTTACACATCAAATTCTCTTCGTCTCGCTCGCTGCAACGCCCACAATCCTCGATACTCGAGACACAAGAGCTAATGGCAATAAAGAAATATTGTCAATAAAGAAATACCCAGTATAAACTCCGCCTGGGAAATGAATAATAAGAGAAAACTCGTAAATGATACATACAGCTTCTCTTACTGGTCTAATAAAGTATATTAATAGTTTTGTAAACTCCTTTATTTCATTCACCATTCATAATATAATTGTCTCTTCATACACTATTTCCTAACATTATCTCTATTATCCAGATTCTCAATAAATTTTTCAGCATTATTCTCTATATATATATAGCATTTCCATTATACATTATTATTAACATTTCAATTTTTTTTGTTCAATTTATCATTTTTCACAATTTTTCAAATTAATTTCTCGTGTTTTATATCTTTTATGTACAGATCATTTTCTTTGGCCAAGTGTGGCCGAAGAAAATACCAACACTTAACACTTTAAGTGTTAACACTTTAAAGTGTTAACACTTAAACGTCGACAAAATTGCCATCATGCACACATGCACGTTGTCGCTGCATGCATGGGTGCGTCCGCGGCTGCACGTGTGTGAGCGTGGGTACGGGTGTGAGTGTGGGCGTGGGTGTATGCGCGTGCGAAGTCCCCGCTCATATAAATCCCAAACTTTAAATGAAGAGCATAATAAGCCGGTGGAGCCAGCGTGGTTACACTCCAGCCGGCGCCTCTGCCCCTCCACTCAACATTACACAAGATACAACAATAACTTATCCAGAAAACTGCAATAAAAATTTGTTTTACAATAACGCTAGACTTGCAGGTGGGGCTGCCTGGTTCACGATGCATCCCTCACCACACTGGCTCACCGGGGGATTTCAAGCTCTGAATGGAACATCAACACAGTAAATCTTTACTAAAAATATAATTAATTAATTTCCAGTAAGCGAACAGTAATATTTAATGTTCAAACTCAATTATATTCACATAAGGTAGAATAGATTTCCGTGGGGGATAGAGGCTTTCACTTGGATCGGGGACTGGAATGGGTGGATAGGTGAAGGATTGGGAAGTAGACTTGGGGTAGAGTGGAGTTGGACGAGGAATGATGAGAGGGAGGTGTAGAAACAGAGGTGAGGAAGGTGTGGAGGTAGAGATAAGGGAGATATGGAGGTATAGGTGGGGAAGTGTGGAGAATGAGAGAATACCCCATGTCCACTCTTAAAATTTTCTAGATCACTTCTTAGAGAATTTAAATTTCCCCCTCGAGAGATGGAGAAGTGAGGTGGGGATGGGGAGGAGACGAGAAGAAATGTTCAGAAACTCAAAGTATATTAAAATGCTTAGAGAAGTCTAAATTACAAACATAGGCCTATCATGGACAACAATAACAATTACATTTTCCACTGGAATTAATATTACTAAATCAACGTCTTGCATTATTTTCCTTTGTTTATCATAAACAAAACTTCAATTATTATGTTGCAATTTATGTCCTTCATTCCGTCTATGTTCGAAAAAAGTATTTAAAAATAAGAATGAATTATATATAAATAATAATATAAAAAATCCTTATTATTACAAGCGTCTCACACACCAAGAATTATTTTTATTTTGAAACATAAATACAAAAATATTTAAAATTATGGTTATTCCCTTAAACTATTAAAAGCATTCTTAAAACATGCCTTGATAGTAAATAGTGTCATCCAACACATTATAAATATCTAAAGATGTACGTTATACAAAAATACAATTTTTTCTATAATTTTATCCATGTCATTAGGAAATAATAGTATCACATTTTATAATTATATTAAATATTACAGTTTAATTAAACAACAAATTCATCTTCGCGACTCGCTACACAGTTTGTGGTAATAATCGTACCAATCAATTGGCTGTTGATTGCTGCAGTAATCAAGAGCCAATTAATGCACAACTATATTCTACCCACTTCAACGCACCGTATGGGGCCAATAGGCCCTCTGCAGTTACTTCTATTCTCATGTACCCACCTCACCCAAACCAATAAAAAGCGAGGGTTATGTCAAATGTTTCATACACAGTGCATCAAGTGTATCATAAAATTGTAGTTCATAAGTGTAGTGTTAAGTGTAAAGAAGTCTTTGAGAATGTAAGAAGCCCTTACGAAACGCTTCTAGGCGTCAGATCATTAATAAAAAATGAATTTTGGAGAATTGATATTTTCATTACCACCGACAGTGAAGAAAAACATAAGAAATATTGAAAAAATTCGTGTTAGAATTATTAATCTTACTTTTTCGGTCATATTTAACCAATTTATATATATATATATATATATATATATATATATATATATATATATATATATATATATATATATATATATATATATATATATATATATATATATCCATGTCATTAGGAAATAATGACATATATATATATATTTATGAAATAATTTATATATATATATATATATATATATATATATATATATATATATATATATATATAATACAGTTATAACAAACAAGAAGCGAGCTGTGTCGAATAGTCTCGTGTACGAACTGACTATGCCCCTTTTTCTCCACAAAATACTATTGTAGTAGCGCAGCCTTCACACTCTGGACCAGTTACTCTGCCCACAGAGCCACGTCAGATACATGGCAGCTCACTCAGTGCTAACAGTTTTCGATTTTTTGCTAGAAACATCGTCAAACCCCTGCCCCCTCTTGAAAGATGCTCGGACCTCTACCACCCCTGAAGCATGATCGTCCCCAGTACACGTTCACATCCCCCGCGGACACGTGGTTGCCCTCCGGACACGTGTTCGTTCCCCAGACCCGTGCTCTCCTTCCCCTTTCGAAATGCATTCCTGGCCCTTTTAGTGGGTGCTGCAGCCCCTGGAAACACGTCCTTTCCTCACCTGAAACATTCTCGAGGGCCCTCTTCTAAACATATCCTAGCGGCCCCCAGGAAACATTCTCGAGGGGCCCTCCTCTAAACATATCCTAGCGGCCCCCAGGAAACATTCTCGAGGGGCCCTCCTCTAAACATATCCTAGTGGCTCCCCAGAAAACATTTTCGTGGACCTTTCCCTAAACCTATACTAGTGACCCCCAGGAAACATGGTTCAAGCCTCAAGTGGAGGTCACCATCCACCACTGGAGAAACAGATCTACACTCCAAGGCATGAATTATTTAGTTTTCCCATTTCATGAAAATTACTCTTAACAAAAAATAAAAAATGTTCAGCAAATTCACGTTCAAGACTTCATAAATCATTCTGAATATAAAATAGGTTTACTGTTCTTTAACTTTTAAAAATACATATAAGTGTTGTATTATCCTGAGTTTGTACAATAATAATGTTAAATGGTTGGTGACTGGAAACTCCTGAGTCCCCTGACTAGGCCACAACTGGTGCTTCCCTGGACCGGTTTAAAAGTCTTTGTCATTATGGAAACTATAATACGCCCCACAACATACTCATGCTGCATACCACAACACACACACACACACCTTACATATAATACATACAATACATAATACATTTCACAACGCACCCCATGTAATATATACTATATAATTTGTTTTAAATATAACGCAAATCCACCATACCACACCCTAAGTCACACACAACTAACAACCTAATCCACACCCAATGAAAACCTAAGCCACACCCAACTAACACTCTATGCCACACCCAACTAATAACCTAAGCCCCACAAAACTAACAACCAAAGGTACACCCAACGAACAAAGACCCAAAGCCATACCCAACACCCTATGCCATAGCCAACAACATAAGTCACACCTTTAGACGCAATTCCTGATATTCTTAACAGGAGCTAAACTGGGTGTGCAGAAACTGCAGCCTTAACAGAAGGTATACTGTAGGCATTGGTGGGTACACTTCTCTCTCTACACGCCCCGCGAGTAACACATGCACAGAATAAGCCCAGGAGAAATTTGCATAACAAATACACAGTGGCGTAACAGTATTACCAGCCCTGCTTTCTTCCACCACCCAAGAACGGAGCGACGAAAAAGGGTCTAAAATGAAAACAACAAATTAAAATTCGAATGAAATTCTGTGTTATGAACAACGAAGAAAACGAGGAATGAATGGAATTTTGGTGTGAGTTTAATCCTGAAGCACAGTCCGGTAGAGCAGCTCCCATGGTCGGTACGCCAGCTTGGTATGGGCAACTAGGTCCGGATACTGATCTACGTTAATTACAGCAGAGGGGCATTTATTTGTCATATATTCTAACTTTTCCTGAGGCTTAGAATGCGCTCGCGTGTGTGTGTATGTGTGTGTGTGTGTGTGTGTGTGTGTGTGTGTGTGTGTGTGTGTGTGTGTGTGTGTGTGTGTGTGTGTGTGTGTGTGTGTGTGTGTGTGTGTGTGTGTGTGTGTGTGTGTGTGTGTGTGTGTGTGTGTATGTGTGTGTGTGTGTGTGTGTGTGTGTGTGTATATCGCGTAATTGTACTTAATTGTGCTAGAGGGTATTGAGTTCGGGCTCTTTTGTCCCTCGCCGCTACTGTCAATCAACTTGTGTACTGGTTCCTCAGCCTATTGCGTTCTATTATATCTACATTTGAAACTGTGTATGGAATCCGAGTCCAACAAAAATCACTTCCTACTGCATTCCATTTGTTAATTGCCCTGACATAGGTAAATTCTTTCTATTGTGTCTGTGGCTCGTTTGGATACTAAATTTTCCCTTGTGTCCCATTGTACGAGTACCACCCGTGTTAAATACTTGGTCTTTATTCACTCTATCAATTCGACTGAAATTTTTGTTATGTGGTAATCATGTCTATTCTATCTCTTCTGTCTTCAAGCGATATGAGGTTCAATTTATGTCTCCTTTCCTCGTAACTTCTATTTCGCAGTTCTTTGGACTAGTCTTGTCGCTTACCCTTGAATCTCCAGCTTCATATTGTGATTGACTAGATATGAATTCCACCCTAAAGCCGCATACTCTAAGACTGGTCTGACATATGTGGTATACAGGGTTCTTAATGATTTCTTACACAAATTTGTAAAGGCAGTTCTGATGTTAGCCAGCATGCATATGCCACTGATGATATCCTTTGGACGTGGTCTTTAGGAAACAGGTTCGGTATGATTTCAGCACCTAGATCCTTCTCTCTGTCCGTTTCATGGAGAATTTCGTCTCCCATTTGGTACCTTAAGTGTAGCCTCTTGCTCCCTCCACCTAACTTCATTGCTTTACATTTAGTTGAGTTGAACTTTAGTAACCATTTGTGAGGCCAGTCCTTCAAGTTTGTCCAGATCATCCTTTAGCCTCTTACTCTTACGTGGTCTGTCATTTTCATTCTGTCTCTCTGCTTCTCTTCTTACACTGAGGTACTCATTCCTGGCCCCAGATATATTCCTCTGCTCTCTGGTGTTATTCCTGTAGTTTCTCCATGCCCTTCGACGTGGTTGATTTACCACCATATATTCTTGATTAAACACTTAGCATTTCAAACTTTGTCCTTTTGGACCAGGACAAACTTATCTACGGCTTTCTTACACTTCTGGGTGATATAGTCCATTATGTCTTTTACAGCCTTTCCTCTGAGTTCTGTCAGAAAAAAAAACGCTTTTCTGTATCATGGTCGTAAATAAGTAGAACGGACTAGATGAGAGAGTTGTCGGTGCCAATGAGATACACAGTTTTAAATGTAAATATGGCAAGGAAAGCGAAGGAAATGAGTCAATTTCTAATTTAATTTCAATTAATTAATTAAATTAAATTTAATTTCAGTCAAGAATGATGGATTGGCGAAAAGATGATTGCCGAAAGGAGTATCCTTCCCCCACCACACACAAATGGACGTTGTTTTCATTGATACAAAAACCAGTATACAAGAGTATACTAATTTGTTGTCACTACTATGTTATACATCACAGTGTATGTTAAGGTTACTGGGTCACCCTGACAAACCGCCCCCCCCCCCTCACCGGTAAAAATGTAAAATAAAACAAAAACAAAATTCGGTAGTCAAGAACCACTGAAATAGAAGCATTAATGATAGAGAGGAAAATATATTTCAATATTACCAAAATCGAGGATTTTTAGTTTATATAAACAATTTATTTAGGCTGACAGTAAGATATTGAGTGGCTAATCTTACTCACAAATATAATTCACTGTATTATTCTTAGTCACTAATAAACTTCACTGTCGAGTCACAACTAAACGCAAAGAGACACTTATGAGGTTCAAATTAGCCACTAGCTAAAGACTAGAGAGTCACTTCTGGGGGAATTTATAACACTCAACTTCCAGGATATAAATAACTGCCAAAGATTCCTGGACTGTAAGCGGTAGACATCGAAGCACTGTCACGAGAGTCTGAGCACTGTCAGAGACACCGAAGCACTGGCATGTGCCCCATGACACAGACACCAAAGGTCTACAACAATATATCTGCGATCCAGTGTCTCAACTGTGAGGTGGCTGCTCTTGCCAGGGGCTGAGAAATTTCCTCGGTCTGATGAGTGATGAGTGATTCTATGGTCAACGGTCACGTAGTGTGACTATTCTAATGAGTCAGTGTCGAAGAGCTAGGTGATGAGTCTATTTTCACCCTCCACAGCCACAAACAAACAAAAAACACTGCTTCAAACAAGCAGCAACTGCTGCAAACAAATGATGTCAACAAACATGGTGGCACTACCACCACAAACAGAGAACACTGCCACGAACCAAGTGTCACTACAATAAGCCACAAACCACTGTCACAAACAAGGGGTAGCCAAACAAAAAGTCACAAACATGTCATTGCCAAACAAAACAGACAAGACAAACAAGGAGTAACTGTAACAATCAACTGGATCAGTGCTGGCGACAGAAGAGATGCATCACTCATCTCCCGACTATTGATTGGCTGCCACTAACACCAGAGTGCTGCTGTTATGAGTCAGAGTCGCAGTCGAGTACATCCTGCTGTGCACACATCTCTATGTACAGGCGGGGTACACCGCCTTGTGTAGTTGTACTCGACAAGTCGCGTACAGGAGGTCGTATGCAGAGGGTCGAGTACAACCAGCCACGTACACAGCTATAAACGACCTACACAGCTATACAGACCAAGGAACGCTAAACAGAACAAAAACACTGGATCCTTGTGCATGCAAATGCTACTGAAGGATGGTAATGGAGCCGGCAGTACAGCATACAAACCATCAATAAGGTTTTAGCACCACAAGGTCAACACCACACAAAAGTCACACCTAAGCGGGTCATTCTGCAAGACCAATCCGTCGGTGATCCTCTGGGCTCACAGGGGTTGATATAAATTTAGCGGGCAGATACGCACAGCCCATAAACAAGAAATTAGTATATTTGCAAAAGGATATCAGATGACGAAACGGCCAGTTATCGGACTCATAATTTCAACCAGGAAACTGATATCGTCTACTATGCTAAAGGCTAATTATGCTTTCATTATTTTGCACTTTCACTATTTCAGCATTGGACTAATTACATCTTGATTATTTACTAAATTCACAATGCCCCATGGCACAATTTCATAACAGACTGATTTAATTTCACCTTGACTACTGACCTAAATTTACCTTGACCTTTGACTTAAAATCACCTTGACCATTGACTTAAATTCACCCTAGTCTATGAGGCAAGAAACGACGTTTATTGGACACGGAATCAACGTAGAAAATGTTAATCCTACGTCGAGTAAACGTTACTCGATCATGGGATCCCAATGGGCACAATATCCAAGAGTAACGTTAATGCAACGTTGAATTAAGGTTATCAACACTGATTCAACGTTGTATTAAGGTTATCAAAGTTGAATCAACGTTGTATTAATGTTATCAAAGTGGGTTCAACGTTGTATTAAGGTTCTCAAATTTGGTTCAACGTTGTATTAAGGATACTCTTGGATATTATGCCTACTGGGATCATTCTACCGAAAACTTTAAAACCGACCTTACAAGAGAGCGTTGTGCAGCAGTCCTTAACACGCATAAATACTGGGTAAATACTGAAAATACTGTAACTCCTGTAAATACCGGGTAAATACTGTAAATATTGGGTAAATACTGGATAGGAAACCGGGTGGTTGATTTGTGGAACAAATTACCGGGAATATAATAGAAACAGGATCGCTGGATTGTTTCAAGCGAAGGTTACACACACACACACATATATCTGAAGAAATTTGGAGGATATAAATTGGGCTTTCTTTAGCCAAATAGGTATTCTGCAGGTTAAGACACGTAGTCATGTGTTTTACGTTTAAGGAACTGAAACCTTTGCAAGGGGAAAGCCTAAAGGGAATACTACTTTAATATATATATATATATATATATATATATATATATATATATATATATATATATATATATATATATATATATATATATATATATATATATATATATATATATATATATATATAATAAAAGGTGTTCTTCGTCTCAATTTTGAAAATACTTCTTGACATAAAAATAAAACCAGCAAAACTCTGAAGAGATAACATATAGGGACGTGCAGTTGTAAAAAGTTGTAATATTTAAGGGAAACACGCACAGACGGACTGTGTTTATGTGCTCGATGAACTGTGCTTGTGATCTGTCCTCACTGACCCATGTCTGTGAACTGCCCCCGCTGAACTGTACTTTTGATCTCCCCCCTTGAACTGTACTTTTGATCTGCCCTCACTGAACTGTGTCTGTGATCTGCCCCCGCTGAACTGTGCTTATGATCTGCCCTCACTGACCCGTGTCTGTGATCTGCCCCCGTTGAACTGTGCTTGTGACCTGCCCTCGCTGACCGCTTCGTGTTGGAAAACGTGAACCACCAAAAATAAAATGAAATGCAAAACAGAATGAATAAAATAATACTTTTATCAGATTTTGCTTGTGATGAGAGTGTATTGGTGTTGGTAGTGTTGTGGGTGTGTTGGTAGTGTTGTGGGTGTGTTGGGTAGTGTTGTGGGTGTGTTGGTAGTGTTGTGGGTGTGTTGGTAGTGTTGTGGGGGTGTTGGTAGTGTTGTGGGTGTGTTGGTAGTGTTGTGGGTGTGTTGGTAGTGGTGTGGGTGTGTTGGTAGTGGTGTGGGTGTGTTGGTAGTGTTGTGGGTGTGTTGGTAGTGTTGTGGGTGTGTTGGGTAGTGTTGTGGGTGTGTTGGTAGTGTTGTGGGTGTGTTGGTAGTGTTGTGGGTGTGTTGGTAGTGGTGTGGGTGTGTTGGGTAGTGTTGTGGGTGTGTTGGTAGTGTTGTGGGTGTGTTGGTAGTGTTGTGGGTGTGTTGGTAGTGGTGTGGGTGTGTTGGTAGTGTTGTGGGTGTGTTGGTAGTGTTGTGGGTGTGTTGTTAGTGGTGTGGGTGTGTTGGTAGTGTTGTGGGTGTGTTGGTAGTGTTGTGGGTGTGTTGGTAGTGTTGTGGGTGTGTTGTTAGTGGTGTGGGTGTGTTGGTAGTGTTGTGGGTGTGTTGGTAGTGTTGTGGGGGGGTTGGTAGTGTTGTGGGTGTGTTGGTAGTGTTGTGGGTGTGTTGGTAGTGTTGTGGGTGTGTTGGTAGTGTTGTGGGTGTGTTGGTAGTGTTGTGGGTGTGTTGTTAGTGGTGTGGGTGTGTTGGTAGTGTTGTGGGTGTGTTGGTAGTGGTGTGGGTGTGTTGGTAGTGTTGTGGGTGTGTTGGTAGTGTTGTGGGTGTGTTGGTAGTGTTGTGGGTGTGTTGTTAGTGGTGTGGGTGTGTTGTTAGTGGTGTGGGTGTGTTGGTAGTGGTGTGGGTGTGTTGGTAGTGGTGTGGGTGTGTTGGTAGTGGTGTGGGTGTGTTGGTAGTGGTGTGGGTGTGTTGGTAGTGGTGTGGGTGTGTTGGTAGTGGTGTGGGTGTGTTGGTAGGGGTGATGGTTTGTTGGTAGTGGTATGAAGATGTTAGTATTGGTGTCAGGGAGTTGGTAATGGCGTGGGAATGTTGATATTAGTGTGGGAATGTTGATATTGGTGCGAGGGGGAAGTGTTGGTGATGTGGAGGTGTTGGTAATGGAGTGGAGGTGTTGGTAATGGAGTGGAGGTGTTGGTAGGGGTTATGAGAAGGCGGAAACGTTCCAGGATTTTGGAAATTGCTCATTATGTTAGAAAAGATGTGTTGAGAGAGAGAGAGAGAGAGAGAGAGAGAGAGAGAGAGAGAGAGAGAGAGAGAGAGAGAGAGAGAGAGAGAGAGAGAGAGAGAGAGAGAGAGAGAGAGAGAGAGAGCGAGAGAGAGAGAGAGAGAGAGAGAGAGAGAGAGAGAGAGAGAGAGAGAGAGAGAGAGAGAGAGAGAGAGAGAGAGAGAGAGAGAGAGAGAGAGAGAGAGAGAGAGAGGGTCATGTGTGGCATCGGTTAATGTCTGTCCTCTTGTGCTGGTGAATGTTGTTAAGAGGCTGCTAGGGAGGTGAGGGAGGAATGGGGCATTGTAGGGGAGAAGGGCGTGCTGTGGGGGGGGGGGTGAATTGTGGGGGTGAAGGGCATGCTATGAGGATGAAGGGGTGTGCTGTGGGGGGTGAGGGGTAAATTGTTGTGGTGAGGGGCGTATTGTGTGGGTGAGAAGCACGTAGAAGGGGGAAGGGGTCGAGTGAGGGGTCGTGTTATCTGAGATCTGTGTTATGTCACGTAGGTAACGCCTGGAACAGAAAGTTACCCACAAACACTCTGCAAGCTGGAGGACACACAGTGTGGAGTGACTCAGGACACACAGTGTGGAGTGACTCAGGTCCCACAGTGTCGAGTGACACAGGTCACGCCAGTATCAGCATCATTCCAATGAGGGTCGAAGAGACGAGCTTAAAGTCATCCGGTCGAGAATGTTACCGTCACGGGTCGATATGTCGAGCAGCAGCTAAATGCCTAAGTTGAAAGGGGAATTAGACAAAGTAAATGGAATAAAGTGAGGTGGGAGTATGGAAATAAGTAGGTAGGAGAAAGGAAATAAGAAGAGGAAAGAGGTAGGTGGGAGAAGGGAAATGGGTAGGTGGGAGAGGGGGAAATGGGTAGGTGGGAGAGGGGAAATGGGTAGGTGGGAGAGGGGGAAATGGGTAGGTGGGAGAGGGGAAATGGGTAGGTGGGAGAGGGGAAATGGGTAGGTGGGAGAGGGGAAATGGGTAGGTGGGAGAGGGGAAATGGGTAGGTGGGAGAGGGGGAAATGGGTAGGTGGGAGAGGGGAAATGGGTAGGTGGGAGAGGGGGAAATGGGTAGGTGGGAGAGGGGAAATGGGTAGGTGGGAGAGGGGAAATGGGTAGGTGGGAGAGGGGAAATGGAAATGAGGAATGAAAGGCAAGAGACGAAGAAAACAGTGAGCAGTTTGTGAGGTAGGAAGTGGGAAGTGAAGGAGGAGGTAAGTGGGGAAACGCGATAATCGTAGGAATGGGGGTGAGAGGTGATTAGGAAGGGGCCGAGGGTGGTGGACAGTGTTGAGGGAGGTGGATAGTGTTGAGGGTGGTGGACAGTGTTGAGGGTGGTGGACAGTGTTGAGGGTGGTGGACAGTATTGAGGGTGGTGGACAGTACTGAGGGTGGTGGATAGTATTGAGGGGGGTGGACAGTATTGAGGGTGGTGAACAGTATTGAGGGTGGTGGACAGTGCTGAGGGTGGTGGACAGTGTTCAGGGTGGTGGACAGTATTGAGGGTGGTGGACAGTATTGAGGGTGGTGGACAGTGTTCAGGGTGGTGGACAGTATTGAGGGTGGTGGACAGTATTGAGGGTGGTGGACAGTATTGAGGGTGGTGGACAGTATTGAGGGGGGGGCGGTGAGAGTGAAGCTGGCTGGTTAGGAATGTAGCAGATATTGAAGCAGGTAAGAGGAATGGAAGCTGAGAGGATGGCTGTGAGGCGAGACGTGTGACAGGAAAAGGGACGGTGGATAATACAAGTCTTGTCAAACGTCAGCTTAACATCGGGGTGGAGCTGGATACCGTTGTCTCACACAGCAAGCCCTCTCCCCCGCCCCCATCCCCCCAGTAATTGCACCACTGATGGGCAGATATCGGCAGAAGGCATCCAGAGACCAAGACAGTACCAGAATTAAGACGCTTCCACAAAAAGATGAATTATATATTAAAGAAAAAACAGAACTATGCCAAAGAAAACAGGCAGTAATAAACGAGATCCGAGACGAACCCTTATGGCGGGGAGAAGGCAAGAATCTCAGCGCGGAAATGACAAGTGTGGTCCGGAGCTCCTGCCTGGCGAGCGTGTTTCCTCAACCAATATTTTGGTTTCTAATCTGGAGGTGATGTTCGCCCCGGAGTGGTGATGGAGTTATCCTGGAGGCGAGACCCGCTACGTTGCTCGCTCTGCATTATATGTTACAACTACTGGTTTCCAATTTCTTTATTTTTCTGGAGTTTGACATGGACGATTTTTTATATTCTAATAATTATTGTCTGTACAGAGCTTTCTACAAGTTTCCGTTGGGTAGCAATGATTATAACGTTTTGAAGACCGAAGCGGTAACAGAAGTATCTGGAAACTGGCACAGTATTGTTCAACATCCGAGTCCAGGCAGCACAAGTACAACACCTAATCACACCATTTTCACGTAGAATACGAGGGTTCCCTTGAGGGGGAAGTGTGGTCACTCACGTAGCCCAACATAGGGCGGTGGCATCTCTGTCATGCTTGGCACTCATGCCAGTGTTTCCAGTGCCTGGCGCCATGCCCATTAGGTTGTCATATCATCACTACACTACCACCCTCCACCCCATGAGGGCGGGGGGTGGGGGCTTCCTGGCACACTACGCTGTCGTTAATTAACAGGGAAGACTACACTGATGTGGCCAGCGCAAAAGGGGGGCGGCTATCCCTCGTTACCACAGCAAACAGGGCGATGACGAGGGTCTGGAGGGAACCCTAGGAGTGCCTGGGTGGGGGAACGAGGTCCCCTGGGGGGAAGGATTGAGGGCCCAGGTGGGTGGGCGGGGATTGGAAGCGCGGCGGGGCTGGTGAGTGTGGCCCACGGCAGCTGCGAGGCTACTGGCGGCCCTGATCACCACACACACCGGCCGCCCCCCCCACCCACCCACCAGACCCAACCCACCCTCCATCCCTCATGTCACCCGTGCTGACCCACTCCAACCCACCATCCCCCCACCTCACTGGTTCTGACCAACCCCCACTTCACCCGTCCTCACCCACTACCCCCAACAAAGTTAACCTTTCTAATCCACCTTCATCCACGACCCCTCATGTTATCCGTTCTGACCCAACCCCACCTACTCAACCCATCCCCTTATTAAGCTTCTCATCATACCTCACTCCCACCTACTCTCACCCTCCTCCCCATCCTTCCTCAATCCCACTAACTCTACCGTACGACATGCCACCCGTTCTGCCTCACTCCCACCCACATTCCACATCCAACTGGATCGACAGGCATTTCACCCACTTGCTATAATAGGCCAATCGTCCCATCCGTCAGGAAATTCCCCCACTCTCTCCCCTCCTCCCAAATCACCTTTCTATCACCCGTCCCATCTATTTATCTTCCTATCACCCGTCCCACCTATTTATCTTCCTATCACCCGTCCCACCTATTTATCTTCCTATCATCCGTCCCACCTATTCACGGTTGAAACACTCGTCCGACGTTGTCTGTCCACAGTGTAACTAAACATGTTCTGAACGAGGTTCAGGTGAAGGTACTGGGGCGAGGGAAGCTGTTCTTGGAATAGATTTTCAAGGGAACCAAAATGGCGCTGCCCCCTCCCTGCTGAAGCTGTGGAGAGCCTTCCCAAGATACAATACATTCCTTACTCTTATTGCTCTTGTTGTTGGCAGTAGTTTTTACTACGGTGCGGCTCTAGCTGCTGCTGCTGCTGCTGGTACTGCTGGTATTGATGCTGATGTTACTGCTGAGACTAATGCTGCTGGTGCTGCTGCTGCAGGTTCTCCTGTTGATATAACTGGTGCTGCTGCAGGTTCTCCTGTTGACATAACTGGTGCTGCTGCAGGTTCTCCTGTTGATATAACTGGTGCTGCTGCAGGTTCTCCTGTTGACATAACTGGTGCTGCTGCAGGTTCTCCTGTTGATATAATTGGTGCTGCTGCAGGTGCTCCTGTTGATATAACTGGTGCTGCTGCAGGTGCTCCTGTTGATATAACTGGTGCTGCTGCAGGTGCTCCTGTTGATATAACTGGTGCTGCTGCAGGTGCTCCTGTTGATATAACTGGTGCTGCTGCAGGTGCTCCTGTTGATATAACTGGTGCTGCTGCTGATTCATCAGGGGCTGCTACCTGTACAAACAGAACTACACTACATTACCCGAGGCGACCACGAAGCTCGGCCTGCACGCCCAGCTGGAGCTCTACCATAAGAGGACAGGTGCTCTACGTTCTTGTTATGAACTGAACATTTATATTTCAATGTATATGTCATGAATATGTTCATCCACATTCAAATGAATACATTCAAGTGCATATTCAGAGTCCAAAATGGGTCCCTCGAATGTCATTTATTCTCTCCTCTGAGGAGAAGTGCCCTCCCATTTACAACCATATACAACCATACACACAAACGCAAAGTACATTATTTCTTTCTTCTTGGGAACAGAAAGAGTATCTTTCCAAGAAGTTACACTAGTAATGAGACACTGACACACTCCAGCGGTGACACACTGACGGTCAAAGTCTATAGGAGACTCGCCTCCAGGAATAACATCGATCACATTTTTTAGAGGGAACCAGGTATCGCCTTGTGGTTGGTTTCTTCCTCAGTGCTAGTAAGATTTTTGCCAGTAATTATCACTGATTCCTTTGTAAACCTTCAGTACCCTATACAAGAATACTTCTATAAGGAATTCCCGCCTTCACCGCCCTGACCTCACGACACCTTTACCTCCTTGACTTCACCCCCCAACCTTCATTTCCCTGACTTCACCCCCCACCTACACCTCCCTGACTTCACCCCCAACCTTCATTTCCCTGACTTCACCCCCCACCTACACCTCCCTGACTTCACCCCCAACCTTCATTTCCCTGACTTCACCCCCCACCTACACCTCCCTGACTTCACCCCCCACCTACACGTCCCTGACCTCACCCCCATCTTCACCTCTCTGACCTCACGGCTTATGTAAAGCTAAAACACATAAGATCAGGCTTCAGGAAGCCGGACAAGGAAATCATTCTGAACGCTGTGCACCTCGCGTGAGAGAATGGAGGCTGCACATCGTCCACCACAACCAGGAGCTTGACAGAGTGCAAACCTTCGCCGCGAGGCAGGGAGCTGAACTCAGAAGGCTGGGGATATGAAGATAGTCTAGAGGAACCGAGCTTCATATCTAGACGGGACTTAACAACATACAAGGGGGGCATCAGAGCTCGGTAAATAGCGAGAGGACACAGCTGGTAATTGGACGTGAGGGATGTCAATGGAAGTATTTATGTACATGTGCGGATAATTACCAAATGGGCTGGGTTAGAGGAGAAGAGGTAGCAAGGTTGAGTACATATACAGTTTTAAATGTAGATGTACACTACACACACACATACACACACACACACACACACACACATACACACACACACACACACACACACACACACACACACACACACACACACACACACACACACACACACACACACAAACACACACACACAAAGGGGTGGAAAACAAGGGAACACAGGTGGAAACTAGGTACCCAGATGAGCCACAGAAACATTAGAAAGAATTTTTCAGTATCAGAGTAGTTAACAAATGGAATGCATTAGGAAGAGAGGTTGACTCCATACACAGTTTCAAATGTAGATATGATAGAGCCCAGTAGGCTCAGGAATCTGTACACCAGTTGATTGACGGTTGAGAGGCGGGACCAAAGAAACAAAGCTCAACTAGGTGAGTGCACACACACAACTATACACGATCCAGCGACTGGAATAGGAAACAGTACAATATTTTCCAGGAAGCCGTGCTTGGTGTGGGTTACTGCCTAGTTCAGGTAATGTTTGGGTCGTGGTGGGGGTGATTCCCAGTGGGATGGGAGGCGTTGTGTGGTTTACAAGCTCGCAGACCTGTGAATACGTACCTGTGAGTACCTGTGTACTCTCTCGATTATAACTCCATAATTACACAATGCGTAAGAATTTGAATCAGATCATTTAGGATATCAGGTTTTGTTAGTTTTGAGACCCAAAAACCGGGTCTCAAGTAAATAAAAAATTCCTCCTGGGTAGGAAGTGTTCCTATATGACCCTCATTCTTAAAGTTCTTGAGAGATTTCTGTCAAATAAACTCAAGGGATTTAATTTCCAGAGTTGTCTATGGAAAAGAATTATGTATATTCTAGGTGCTAAATCAGAGTAAACAATATTTCGAGTGCGGTAAAGATGATTACACGTGAATTTGGTCTTCAGAGAGTAAGATTAGTTCCTGTGTTGTGATAATCCAATAGTTTTAGCACAAACCTGAATTCCATCGTATTGGAATGGGATTGCTAGAGTTTGTCGAAGTTGAGAAGAACGATTTAAACTCGGGAAGATTTTTTTTTTTAAGGGCTGGTTAGCAAGAGATTTTGGGTAACCGTTTTTAAGCATCTGGGAATGGTCTCCACCTTCTGGGAATAGTCTCCACCTTCTGGGAATGGTTTCCACCTTCTGGGAGTGGTCTCACTTTCTGGGAATGGTCTCCGCCTTCTGGGAGTGGTCTCCAGCTCCTGAAAGCGGTCTCCAGCGTCTGAGAGCGGTCTCCAGCGTCTAGCAATGATTTCAGGTATCTTGAGGAAACCTAGATATCGGGATTGCCCGCCTGAGCGCATGTCAGCCCTGGCCGGAGTTCCATCATTTTAGCGTGAGATGCGAGCTAGTATTTAGGGGGAGTTTAATAAGACAGTATCGGCTCGTGTGGAGTTTACGATCACATATATTAAGTCGAAAGCTCGCTCCGACGCACAAGTTACGAGGCCAGCAGTGGCTGGCCGGCGACACATTAAGACACATTAACCAAGACTGCAAATGGGGCGGCCATAACGCTGCAGTGCCAGATATTACCAACCTGCATCGGGATTCATCAAGTAATCCTGTACATCTTTCCTGTACTTACGGCGGCTTTGTTTACCTTTACTAAACAGTTTAAGAGCTTTGAACCTTCACAGCTCAAGATTTGTATTGTTATAAATCTCTTAGTTCCTCTGACCTTATAAACTATTTAATAAATGTCAACAATGCCGCCATTATTGATGAGAGATATATATGGGTTTCGTAAGTGCACCATATGTATACTGGTCTAGCCTTGCTCCAACGGCAGGCGATGAGTCACAATAAAGTATGTTGACCAGACCACACACTAGAAGGTGAAGGGACGACGACGTTTCGGTCCGTCCTGGACCATTCTCAAGTCGATTGTGACTTGAGAATGGTCCAGGACGGACCGAAACGTTGTCGTCCCTTCACCTTCTAGTGTGTGGTCTGGTCAACTTGCTCCATTGGATTCATTTAATAGTTTTTAAGAAAATCAATTACGTCAATTACCTTCTCCGTGTGTTTTGTGATCCGTATTCACCAGCGTTTTATCGTCAGAATATTAAATATTCATCTTCGAGTTCTTCTGATGAGTCTCAAAATTCTTTCTTAAGATGCCGTGTCATCAAGATCAACGTTGACTACAATAAACACAGTAACATCAACAAGTGAAGATTACACACCTTCCCATCTACCTTATATCACCTCCGGTCTCTGTAGCAACTTACATGAAGACACTTAGTGTCTTTGCCAAACTGTGAAGCATAGTCAGCTAGATCCATGAGTGTATACACATTCATTTTAGAAACCTTTGTTGGCCTTTGAATCTTTGAAAGTACAACTGCAGGTCCTGTTATTAAATAGCTCATTTATGGACGTATTCTTGCAGAGTGTCTAATAGAGACGCGTCTAAGGTGCGTTTTGCTCTGTACTTTTCGCACACCAATGAAGAAATCACACGAAGACAAGACAAAAAAATTAATATTATTTATTATTTCGATTTATTCATATATTTGTTACTAATTTTATTAGAAAATATTTACCATATAAATATAATATTTATATTTATATGAAAATATTTAGTGAAATACTGAACTTCACTACTGTTAGGATGTTACCAGTAAGCGTCACATAACACATACACTCACACACACACACTCACACAAACACACTCACACACACACACACACACACACACACACACACACACACACACACACACTCACACACACACACACACACTCACACACACACACACACTCACACACACACACACACACACACACACACACACACTCACACACACACACACACACACACACACACACACACACACACACACACACACACACACACACACACACACACACACACACACACACACACACACACACACACACACACACACACACACACACACACACACTCACACACACACACACACACACACACACACACACACACACACACACACACACACACACACACACACACACACACACACACACACTCACACACACACACTCACACACACACACACACTCGACATATGCACAAAAGCAGGCAAACACTATCTCATCAACACCCAGCTGCTGTGCTTGCACCAACTGGCACCTGTCACACAGCTGGCAGATTACCAAAAGACAAAAAAAAAATCCGTGATACTGCAAAGTGAAAATATTGCACGAAAACAGTTCAGTTGAGCGGTAGTGTTGTCTAACCCAGGAAGCCTCCCGCCTGTCCCTTCGTGTTGTCTATGTAAGCACATCATACACACACTAACACACGCGCGTGCATACATTCTTACTTACTATTTTTTACATTCTCTCTCTCTCTCTCTCTCTCTCTCTCTCTCTCTCTCTCTCTCTCTCTCTCTCTCTCTCTCTCTCTCTCTCTCTCTCTCTCTCTCTCTCTCTCTCTCCCAAGTTAGCAGCCATCTCTGCAGTTCTGTAAACATTGCGTTGCCTTGCAGCCATAAACTGTCCATTTCCTGATGTACTTCCTCTGCTAAGTACTCCCCAACCTTGGTCCGAATTAAGGGCCAATTTACCGGCCCGGTAAATAATATGGAGCACCGAGAGCGTTCATGGTCCGTTGTGCAGGGATACTGGGAGGTGGTGAGTGTGGGTGATGGTGGGGGTGATGGTGGGGTGGGGAAGTGGGGAGCTGCAGCGTTTGGGGAGGGAGGCTAAAGAGAGGATACCCTGAGCGAAGGGGTGACGACGCATGCTGGGTTATACTCGCTCCCTGCTAAGAATGAAAAGAGAGTATGGTGTTATAGATTACATTCATTCCACGGGCTGCTGATGAGTGAGATCTCATCTCACTCATGAGACGTGTGTGTGTGTGTGTGTGTGTGTGTGTGTGTTTGTGTGTGTGTGTGTGTGTGTGTGTGTGTGTGTGTGTGTGTGTGTGTGTGTGTGTGTGTGTGTGTGTGTGTGTGTGTTCACCTATTTGTACTCACCTATTTGTGCTTGCAGGATCGAGCATTGACTCAAGGATCCCGCCTTTCCAGTCATTGGTTGTTTACAGCAATGACTCCTGTCCCATTTCACTATCATGAGTGTGTGTGTGTGTGTGTGTGTGTGTGTGTGTGTGTGTGTGTGTGTGTGTGTGTGTGTGTGTGTGTGTGTGTGTGTGTGAGTGTGTGTGTGTGTGTGTGTGTGTGTGTGTGTGTGTGTGTGTGTGTGTGTGTGTGTTTGTTTTTGTGTTTGAACTAATAAATGATGTGATCTCTTTATGGTTGATTACACACACCCATCCGTTACTATCGTCGATGGAAACTAACGTTCCTGTCCCCTAGCCAGTAAGGACGTAACTGTCTCCCAAACAGGAAGTCATTGTCTCCCAGCCAGTCAGGTCGTTTCTGCCTCCATGCCAGTCAGGTAGTCATTATCTCTCGACCAATCTGGTCGTCCTCGTCTCCCAGCGAATTGGGTCGTTCGTACCTTTCAGTCAATCAGCTCGTTTCTGTCCAACCGTGTGATGATTTCGGGCTTAGCGTCCCCGCGGCCCGGTTCTCGACCAGGCCTCCTAAGAACCAATCAGGATATTAAAAGTCTACTTCACTTCAGTGAGAAATACAAGTTAAAGCGAATTAGTTATACATAACACATATGAAGAAATACCTGGTGTCTTATGAATATATCAATACGATAGTTTGAATGAATGCATTATAACTTAAATTTGTTTATGAATGTATAAATAATTAGCGCTGTACGCAAACGCTGCAAAGAATTCACCCTGCTCTATGAATACCCAATAAATTCGCACGTTGTATGAAAATGTTAAAATTTACGAAAGATTTCTAAATTCTATGCACGGTATGAATAGTTTCTGTGCCTTGTATGAATACATTCTAAATTCACAGGCATGTATGAATGCTAGATATATACACAGTCATGAGATACAAGTCTCCTTTTTTATGACTTGTAAATATTAAATGGAAAATACTATTTCTTCGACATGAGTGGCTGAAGTTGAAATAATATTTCAATATAATTTTGTTTTCCTTTCTAATTTTTTCTAGGAGGGGCTGTCTTGTGCGGGTCGCTCGACTCCAGACATCATGATGCGTCTAACATAGAATACAATATACTCGCGAGTCAAAGAGCTCTATCACCATCGTCACAACTAACACCATCACCTACATCGCAGAAAATAAATATATGAGGAAAGAGTGTGAGGAGGAAATTATTTGACAGCCGTGGGATGAAGGGGAGAGAGGAGAGACGTATGCGAGGAGGACGTATGGAGTATAGAGACAATGGTAACTTCACTATCTCCATCACCATCCCAACACACCATATCACACCACACTGCACTACACCAGCCCTTACCAGCAGTTGGCTTGACATGAACCCAATGGGCACCATTATGCCCCTCCAACTGACGGCGCTCCTAACCAGTTTTAAAGCATATAATGTCCTCAAGTTAAGCCATAGCAAGAAGAAACTACACTTGTAGAGCTGCTCCCACACCTCGTGCGCCGGCCTCACCCTCTCTAAACATTACCTCCCATTGTGTCAAAAGTTTAGTACAAACATTTTACGTTACCTGAGAAATGTTTCTCAGAGCGTGTTTTACAACATTATATTAATCGATTTTACAGGTTTTATATCTATCTATCTATCTATATATATATATATATATATATATATATATATATATATATATATATATATATATATATATATATATATATATATATGTATATATATATATTATATATATATATATATATATATATATATATATATATATATATATATATATGTATATATATATATATATATATATATATATATATATATATATGTATTATATATATATATATATATATATATATATATATATATATATATATATATATATATATATATATATATATATATATATATATATATATATAAATCCCTGGTGGTGGATGGATCAATAGGAGAGCTGGGGAGAGCCGTGTCAGACGACCTCATCCCCTCTACAGTTTCCTTATGCAAATGTCTCGTAATAAGACACTTACCGAGAATATATTAACGTCCAGTTCTCCTGTTCCTCGCAAGTTTTTTGCCGGAGAAAATATAATTATTCCGACAAACACAACAGTACGAATTTCAGGAAAAATCAAAAGGTAAGAAAAACAGACGACGATGACAATGACAATTCAAAACGACGCCAAATTGTTTTAAATCAATGCCAGATCTCGGTAATCGTAATTACTGACCTAAGTACTGTATATATGTTGTTTTATTTGGAGGTGAGTTGGCTTTTAATGAAGTCCACTCCCTTGTTTTGGTCCTCCAAAATATTTGTATCGACACTGACATGTTCAAACTCCCCTACTACCTCCCAAACTTCAATCACCCCAACCTTTACCACCTTAACTCCCCCTAGTACCAACCATTACCACCATAACCCCCCCTAGTACCAACCATTATCACCATAGCCCCCCTAGTACAAACCTTTACCACCATAACCCCTCTAGTACCAACCATTTACCACCTTAACTCCCCCTAGTACCAACCATTACCACCATAACCCCCCCTAGTACCAACCATTATCACCATAGCCCCCCTAGTACAAACCTTTACCACCATAACCCCTCTAGTACCAACCATTACCACCATAACCCCCCCCAATACCAACCATTATCACCATAACCCCCCCTAGTACCAACCATTACCACCATAACTCCCCCCCCCCCTAGTACCAACCATTACCACCACACACCACAGTACCCACAGCCACCAGACCCCCACCGTCAAACCTACACCCCCCCCCCCCCCCCGCCCCAACACACACACTACTCTCGATCCACACTATCCGCCATAGCTTGAACTCTCCCGGATGAAGGTCCAAATACACTAACTGTCCTAAACATTTTGAGGAACGTTATCACCTCTCTTCCTTGTCCTATCCTATCATTCCCTCCCGTCCTTTATTCATTCCTCCCATCCTCCTTCCTTTCTATCTTCCATTCTAACTTGCTTCTTCCCTACCCCTACCTCCCAAGACCATCAGGTGAGAGTGGGGCAGGAGGCGGTCTCCATTCTCACCTACAGGCACCTGCAGACACCCATGATATTCCTGCAGACATTCTCAGACACTCGCCTGCAGTTTTTCCCTGGCATCAAACCGAGGACCGAGTGAACCAACCCTTGTCCCTCGAGCACAACGGAGATGTAGGACTCCAAAAGGCAGCGGAGAGTAACAGTTGGCAATATGCAAATTAATGCAAGGCAAAACTGGCACGTTCTACTAGAAGACATTAATTTTGACTGCGTATGATTGTGGTAAAGCAGGGACCCGGTGAGCGGGGGGGGGGGGAAGAGAACCTCGTGAGAAACATGGAATGGAAGAAATTCGGAATGGAAGAAACATGGCACACACACACACACACACACACACACACACACACACACAACTACTGCCGTTCCATGATCATCCAAACATGTCAGTCGTAGCAAATAAAAAATTTCATCATAAAAACTTTATTGTTTTGCTTTCTCTAATATCTCTAAATTAAAAAGTAAATATTGGTGAACACCAAAGGTGTATTTTTAATTAAATTCCATTCCCTTTAAACGCTTTCAGAAATAATAACTTGTTACATTAAATTTTTAAATAAGAAATTACACACACATTCACACACAGGGGGGGTGGGGGAGAGATAGAGCGTGAGAGAGAGAGAGAGAGAGAGAGAGAGAGAGAGAGAGAGAGAGAGAGAGAGAGAGAGAGAGAGAGAGAGAGAGAGAGAGAGACGAGGATGAGAGAGCGAGAGTGTGACAGAGGGGGAAAGAACGAGAGAAGGTGAGAGAACGAGAGATGAAATCTATTGTCATGCCATTCAGCAGCTAAATATCTTAAGGCGAAACAATAGTTCAATTTTAAGACAAATCGGAAGAGCAGTTCAAGTGCTACCTCTATACCAGAACCTGAGACAAAACCAAAAATGCTACGACATAATAGACAATACCAGACATTCTTTGACACAATGCCTGAGCCACTGAAACATAGTTCCTGAGAAACTGTGAAAACACAGCACCGGAGATGATAAAACACAAGTTCAAAGACTGAAACATTACCAAAAATTCGTGTTTTGTAATCCTCGAAACGTATTTCTATTAAAATCTCAAAATCAGTAACCTTCACAGTGACACCTCCCTTCAGGATACTAATACTTCTCTTTTACTGGTCAACGTTGATAAGTAAAAAGTAGGCTGATGGAGTGAGGGTTCAATTGTAGTTGTCACGAAGTGATGGACGACATCTGGAAGGAGTGAAAGATGATTCCCACACAAAAGAGGATTTTGGAGCTGAATGGTGAGCCACGAAACCTCAAGAAATGTTTTCCATGGCCCGTGGAGATGGAACATTTCCAGATACCCTTTGATGTGTCCTCTCTAATTACAACAAAATATCACCCGCAACTCTACCTTTGTCCCCTTAAAGAGCATGCCAGGTATTACTCAAGAGTGTGAGATATCGCTTAAAGAAATAAGATATATTTCAGAAGGCGTGATATATCTTTCTCTTTTTTAATCATCACGGATGACTACTGACGTACATTCCCGTCACCCGTAACTTAAGATTTCCAAGTATTCCCTCTACAACGTTTCCCTCTAATTTTACTTTGTAACCAAGTTCCATATACAAACAAAAATCTTAATTATTATTTGCTAAGGATTCTAAATGTTTGTTCTGGATGAGCATAACCTTCCCAGAATTACCTTAAAGCTGTAATCCTCCACTTACAATGTTACGGTCTCACTTAGCCAGTAACCGGGTTCTTTACTTATTAAACTGTATTAATGGAGCCTTAGTGCCTCTTCTTACTTGATCCCACCCCCGAGTCATAGGTAAGTTATTAAGAACTGGCAGTAATAATAAATCTAAAGAAAAAGGTACTAAACAACGCTAAAGAGAACCCATCACCAAGTGTACTTCTTAACTATATATACACATATGTACATGACATAACACTGAAGGTGTCACTTTCGCACAGGACACTATAAAACTTCTGCAATCTTCTTTCCCGGCGAGTCCACTCAATCTTCTATTGTACACCACTTAAGGTTCCCTCCCTGAGTCTGTTTTCTATGGTCCTCACGCCGGCGAGTTCACCGTTCTCAGTAAATCATGGGTCAGTCTTATACAGTATCATCACGGTGGCAAAGCACCACTCCTACCCTCCAGCAACACGTAGGTGGAAGTCTCCAGCAACACACAAGCATGCTTCCACACATGCTTCAATTATAAAATGCCTTAACCGACGGGCATTAATTCCGTCTCGTAACTCAACTTAGCCATCCCGAGATACGTCGATCCAATCACCAATACCTCACAAAGCATTACGGATAAATCACCAAATCACTAAAATGTGATTAGTAAGACAGAAACTACACAGGGATCAAATTCGATCACAGCCTTCCACCGGTGAACAGTAAATGGGGGTCAAGTGCGCTCAACAGATGACGTTGACAGCGTCACACCTCCCCTAAAAGAACTGGGGTCGGGTGCGCTCAACAGATGGCGTTGACAGCGTCACACCTCCCCTCCTAAAAGAATTAGGGTCTGATGCGCTCAATAGATGGCGTCGATATCGTCACATACAATCTTCCCCAGGAAGACAGAGTACCTCTTACCTTGTTCCTGGCAACAGGCAAGATCCCCTGTCAAGTGCCCTGCTTATTAAAACAATAAAAGTCCAGCTTACCTTATAGTGCGCGAGAGTCCTGTCTTGTGGAGATTCTGGCATAACTTACCTGCAGGAAAAAACAATGGATGAATTTAATAAGAATTTAGTTAGCTACATGTTTCTAACAGGAAAACTTTAACGTTTTACTTTCAAAGAAATACATCAAATTTAACAAGATCGTTCTGTCCAGAAACTTTTCATAATGGAATTGACAAAACATAATATATATATATATATATATATATATATATATATACAGGCGATGAGTCACAATAACGTGGCTAAAGTATGATGACCAGACCACACACTAGAATGTGAAGGGACGACGACGTTTCGGTCCGTCCTGGACCATTCTCAAGTCGATTGTAAGACTTGAGAATGGTCCACAATCGACTTGAGAATGGTCCAGGACGGACCGAAACGTCGTCGTCCCTTCTCATTCTAGTGAGAGAGAGAGAGAGAGAGAGAGAGAGCATGAAAGTAGCAGTTATATAATAATACACTAACACCAGGATTTGGATAAAGAGGCTCTTCATTTTGTTTATAGAGTTTACGTTATGATTTAGAGCTTAAGCTAGGCACCGAACACCGTTTAGATTATTCAGCCGTGGTGGAGGCTCCAGGACACGTTTTGACAATTGTTTTTCATCTAGATGCCGCCGATGCGGCATCTAGATGAAAGGGAGTCCGTCGGCCGAGCGGACAGCACGCGGGACTTGTGATCCTGTGGACCTGGGTTCGATCCCAGGCGCCGGCGAGAAACAATGGGCAGAGTTTCTTTCACCCTATGCCCCTGTTACCTAGCAGTAAAATAGGTACCTGGGTGTTAGTCAGCTGTCACGGGGTGCTTCCTGGGGGTGGAGGCCTGGTCGAGGACCGGGCCGCGGGGACACTAAAAAAGCCCCGAAGTCATCTCAAGATAACCTCAAGAAGATGCTGTTGGGTGCACAGTAGCGCACAGTGAAGGAACGGTGCTCAACCGTCCCAGGGTTCATTTACTGTGATTCGTTTCAGTATTTCTTACACCGTCATCAGTGACCAATTCAAACTACAAAACAATTTTAAGACCTATTGATAATAAAGCTTATATTGTTTTTCACAAACAAATCTAACAGTGGATATAAAGAATTCTCAATTGATATGACTCACAGTCGATAATATTGTTTTAATTTTCTACCGTTATGATAGAAAAAGTCAGCTAATGTTCGTCTTAGAATTACTTACGAATTCTTTCACTTACGACAATAGTGTTATTTATAATGATTAAGATACGATTTTAACAACTGGTCTCTCAAAATCTCCACGTTATCTCCTAAGAAAGCCTTTGGAATTCTGAAAGTCTCTTCCCGTCTCGTAAAAGTCTTTTTAACATTTACTTTGAATCTCAGCTCTAATCTTTCCCACAATCAACCTACAGTGTTCCTTCTACTGTTCTTCAACTCGTGATTACAATCTTTTAATACCTTGCCTGAACTTCACATCTTCCTTAATTCCTTATCCACGAAAGACTCCCCCGTCTCAGCCCCGTTATTTCCCCAGATCAACTTCCTGATCACATCTCCTAATCTCCTCCCGTATTCTTCCCAATGAATGTTTCCGTCTCCTAAGTATAGGACGGAAATATATATAGGTATATATAGTATATAAGTATATACTATATATATATATATAGGTATATAAGTATAGGACAAGGATGCCAATCACAGCGGTGGGTTTATAATGGGTTTAAGTAGGACAGACATATGCAGGCGATGAGTCACAATAACGTGGCTGAAGTATGTTGACCAGATCACACACTAGAAAGTGAAGGGACGACGACGTTTCAGTCCGTCCTGGACCATTCTCAAGTCGATTGTGAATGGTCCAGGACGGACCGAAACATCGTCGTCCCTTCACCGTCTAGTGTTTGGTCTGGTCAACATAGGACAGGCAAAATTGTATGTATTTATGCATGTAGGTTAGATTAGCATTTTAAAAGCACTACAATCACATTATGTGGTTGATTGTTCAAATAAATCACTGAACTATATGTATAACAGATCTCTAACCCTGTCCATGGAAGACAGGAGAAAACTGCATATTTGCTGGTAAGCATTGTAAATGTGTGGCCACACATGGGCAGAGTTTCTTTCACCCTGGTGCACCTGTTCACCTAGCAGTAAGGAGGTACGTGGAAATTACACATCCCCACTTCCTGGGAATGTGTACTCAACTAGGTGAGTACACATCCCCAGGAAGCAGCCTATGGCAGCTGTGTAAATTCCAGGTACCTATTTACTGCTAGGTGAACAGGTGCACCAGGGGTGAAAGAAACTCTGCTCATTTGTTTCCGTCTCCGCCGAAGATCGATCCCGGTGACGCATTTAACATAATAAAACTACGAAAAAAAAATAAAATATTTTGTTGAATTTCTTCACCACCAAAACAAAATATATCAGAACATCATTATCATAATTATTGCCTTAAGAACATCACAAAGTCAAAATAATTATCGCCAAAAAGTACAACAACAACATCGCCTTCTTGCAAATGTTGCAACATCACAGGGAATTATCCAAGATCACATGATGTGTGTTTCAACTTGATGTTAAGCCTCCCTATAAGGATTAGTCAATAGAGCGCCTCTTCACATCCAATGGGGGAAAGTGGAGTGAACAGGGCCAAAAATATCTGATGTTCAAACGTTTTATGGTAAACTTTCACATGGTGGAATTAAATTGTCTAAAACGATTAATTATTGGACAATGTCTACAGTACAGTGATCATTGGTATAGTACGTAAAGTGATCAATTGAGTCAATTCATTCGTCTGATTTGACCAGAATAATTTCACACAATTTGTCCAATCATCATTTAATTTGACCCATACGTTAGAGGCTCCAAAATGAAGTCTGTAAATGTTAATCCAAAGTCAAGCTAAGCTAAAGGGCAGGTAATCTAAAGTTCATGCTAAGCCAAAGGGCAGGCTTTGGCAAAGGGCAGGCTTAGGCAAAGGGCAGGCTTAAGCAAAGGGCAGGCTTAGGCAAGGGACAGGCTTATGCAAAGGGGAGGCTTAGGCAAGGGGCAGGCTTAGGCAAGTGTCAGCCATAGGCAAAGGGCAGGCTTAGGCAAGGGGTCAGGCTTAGGCAAGTGACAGGCTGAGGCAAAGGGCAGGTTTAAGCAAAGGGCAGGCTTAGGCAAGGGGTCAGGCTTTGGCAAAGGGCAGGCTTAAGCAAGGGTCAGCCTTAGGCAAAGGGTAGCTAAACGAAAGGTCTCGTCAAACTAAAGGTTAAACACAGGCAAAGGGCAGATACATCAAAAGTCAAGCCAAGGCAAATATCACATCTAATTAAAGCCAATCTCAACAAACTCATCAATTCATCTACTTCATAATTGTCCCCGTTGGCCAATTACAAACCACAAAACACTCCAAGATAGGTCCTTATTCAGCTGTAAAGGAAACACACTGTAGATTCCATTCACATTATAATCACTAATGGGTTTCATATTACAAAAAAAACGGTTCTCAAAGAATACAAAATCAATATATTAACCCATTCTGCCTGGCAGCAGTGAGACAAAATGAAAACATTTTTCACAGATAAAATTTGTGAAAGTTATAATGCTCCCCCCCCCCTTCAAAAAAAATAAAACTATCATCTGGCGTAATAAGGATAGCTTTACAATGTCCGAAGAACATTATTAACACGTAATTAGAATTTTGTTTAATAATGTTAAGGATATCATCAGTAAAAATATGGTAAATAGGGGTAGCATTGCCACAAAAAATATTATTAATAATATAACAAATTGACTATGCCTAAGTTATTATTAGCAGTAATAAAGATACCGGTGCTCGACCCGTATCGCCCTTCAAGTAAAGGGACAATCTCAGCTCCACGTAATAAAGGTGTTCAGTAGTCACTGGAACATGCATCAGGATGTTCCCAGCAAGGACAAAATATTTCAGTATAGGAATGTTGACTCTACAGTTTAGTGGAAGATCTTGGGAGGCCGTCTCACGTGGGTGACCAAGAGGTAGAGGGCCCTCGTCTTACGTGAGTGACCATGGGGTAGAGAGCCCTCGTCTCACGTGGGTGACCATGGGGTAGAGGGCCCTCGTCTCACGTGGGTGACCATGGGGTAGAGGGCCCTCGTCTTACGTGAGTGACCATGGGGTAGAGAGCCCTCGTCTCACGTGGGTGACCATGGGGTAGAGGGCCCTCGTCTCACGTGGGTGACCATGGGGTAGAGGGCCCTCGTCTTACGTGAGTGACCATGGGGTAGAGAGCCCTCGTCTCACGTGGGTGACCATGGGGTAGAGGGCCCTCGTCTCACGTGGGTGACCATGGGGTAAAGGGCCCTCGTCTCACGTGGGTGACCATGGGGTAGAGGGCCCTCGTCTCACGTGGGTGACCATGGGGTAGAGGGCCCTCGTCTCACGTGGGTGACCACATGATGTCGAGGGAACAAAAGGCGGACAATGCAACACCGGAGATGCCTCAACAACGAACTGAAATCATCTATAAAACATAATGCCTGTCCGAGGCTGGAGGCCAGACCCTTTGGCACACTCATTAAACCTTACAAATTTATTAGTGAATGTATGGAGTGTGTCACTAGGAGGTCAGGGTCGACCAACAAGCCCCATAAAAAACGGGGGTCGGCCCCCTACTTCATCGAAGTCGGTGGATATGAAATGTGGCACCTGAACCCCGAAGAGTTTAGCAGTCCTCTAAATAGGCAGCTGCACAAATGCAGATGTATCTAAATGTGTTAATACGCCAAAAAAATGTGTGTTCAGATTTTGACGTTGGAAACTAATGATCGGATGA
This sequence comes from Procambarus clarkii, assembly GCF_040958095.1. Classification (NCBI taxonomy): domain Eukaryota; kingdom Metazoa; phylum Arthropoda; class Malacostraca; order Decapoda; family Cambaridae; genus Procambarus; species Procambarus clarkii. Next base: position 1,435,931 of record NC_091156.1, read on the forward strand.
GAGAGTTACGTTCTGGACTCAACCTTTTGGTGATAGTGAAGTGAAAATGGTTGCAGTGATAGGATATGAAAAAGGTGTATGTGTGGGAGATAGGGAGGGGTATGTAGATTTTTAGAGTGATGAAAAAATGGTTATAGTGATGTGACAAGACTGGGAAGGTGTGTGTGTGCGGGGGTTGATGGGGAGGGGGTGTGTGTGTGTTTACGGGAGATCGAGTGGGTACTCATCTAGTTGTGCTTGCGGGGGTTGAGTTCTGGCTCTTTGGTCCTGCCTCTCAAACTGATTTTTTGTTGGGAAGTGTATGTAAGTGGAGACAGGGTGTATGTGGATGAGGTTCTTTGTGGATGGAGATGGGGACTGGGGAGTGTGAGGGAGATACATGGCGTGGGAGTTTAGGGGAAAGACTGGCGAGTGTGTTTGGTGGGGACGGGAAGATGTGAAGATGTTTACAGTGATGTGTGAAGATAGAGAGATAGGGTGTATGTGTGTAGCGAGAACCCTGGATAATATGTCTGGAGGAGATAGGGAGGGTGTGTGGGGGAAGCCTGGATACAGGGTCGACCCGAGCACCGCCGGGTACCCCATCTAGTTATCCTAATCTAACGAAACAACAAAAACAATTATTAATAAAACACAAACCAGGAACAATATATCTGTAACCATAAACAGAATATAGCAAATATCTGTAAATGCACAACAGATAACAACAGATAATCAGATAAGCGGGAAAACCTTACAATGACAGACCTAACAAGAGGTTATAATTGTAAATAACACAAGAAAATAGCCTCCTTCACCAGCCCTGTTTACACCTGCGCCACGAGGTCTCCCAAGAGAGACCTGTCCTAGTTCTCATGCCAAGCAAACGTTAGTTATCCTCCCGTGATATTTCCATGATACATGAAAACTGTGCATCGTAAACCTCCGGTGGTTTACAGCCCCATGAAAACGAGGAGAAACAGAGTTAAAAATACAGTGGAAAGAAAAAAGACAGATAAAGACTAGTGATTGCAAGATGAAGGTTAAATGCTGATAATGCTGGTGATACATTATTGGCGGCAGAAACAGCAGTAGCGGCGGCAGGAACATCAGTAGCGGCGGCAGAAACAGCAGTAGCGGCGGCAGGAACAGCAGTAGCGGCGTCAGAAACAGCAGTAGCGGCGGCAGAAACAGCAGTAGCGGCGGCAGAAACAGCAGTAGCGGCGGCAGGAACAGCAGTAGCGGCGGCAGGAACAGCAGTGGTGATAGTAAGAGGATCGGGATCAATTTGGTGTGGCAAGGCACGTCCCAAAACAATGAAGAAAAAAAAATACAGGAATCCTGAAACATCATCAATATAGCTTTTTACGTGTGCAAGATGCTGGCCCACAGTCTCCATCGCTGTTACGCTTACAAAATTGGTGTTAATATTATCTAGTACATTAAAGAGTTTTACAAATAAATACACCAGGAATGTTTTTATGGATAATAGGTTGAAGCTAGCCCGCCAAACACATCGAAACTACGAAGCTGGTACAACGTTCGAACAAGTTTTAACACCTCCTAACTAGTTATAACAACCAATATAGCAAGTTGTAACAACGTTCTAATACGTCATAAACACGTTAAGCCAAGATGTAACAACTTTATTACAAGTTGTAACAAGCGGAAAATAGAGACAGTTACGGTTTGTGTTTCTAGAGAGGGAACCTATTTTTCTCCTCTTAGGGGAATGTAACTTATAAGAAAAATCCTCAAATGTCTCCAGTATTGTATTGGGGCCCACAAACTACGCGCCAGAGGGTTCCCTGGAATTGAGGTTGACACGAGGACTGTACCTCAAGAGAGAAACTCTCAACAGCTTGTATTTACAACTCCTGAACGTCATACAAGACTAATTGGTTAAACTGTACAGCATCTATTCTCCTAAGGTCTCCGTCCCTCATCCCCCAGTTTCCGTTCCATGTACCAAAACCACATACCTAATATTTTTGTTTAGGACCCAATAACTTTCTGTCCAGACACACAGAAATCACAATTGTGTGTTGCATCAAATGAACAAATCCACAAGGGCCGTGACGAGGATTCGAACCTGCGTCCGCAACCCGTCCTCGACTCAAGTCCATTACATTCAGCGGTCAACCCCACAGACGCATTTATAAATTTTAACATGCTGTTTATTCAAAACGGGAATTTTCTCAAGTATAAATTAATATTATAATATATTAACATATTGAGTATATATAGGCATAGGATAGGTTAGGTTAGGTTAGGTTAGGTTAGGTTAGGTCAGGCGTTTAGGTTCTTTTGGCGATTATTTGTATTTGTAGTACGTGGGTGAAGCATTTATAGCGTTGTGATTCGAACAAAATTCGTCAGTGAAGCACTTGTTCCGGATATGTTCGAACGTCAGCAGTTGTGAGTCGTGTGTAAACCGCTTTTCATTCATAAACAGGGGGTTTGGCGGGTCCATGGAATCACTTTTGGATCTTTGTTTGGAGGACGGGTTGGCGTCCGAGAGCATCCCAGAAGCCAGCTAATATTAAGGCAGCGTCTGGGATGCTCTCGGACGCAGGTTCGAATCCTCGTCACGGCCCTTGTTGATTTGTTCATTTCTGTCCAGAGTTTTAATGCGTGTCCAGATATAAAATGGAATTTGGTACAGCCATCTGAATCTTGTACAGCCCTTGTTACAACACAGGAACTGAGGTAACCATCCAGCAATTTTTCACGTCTTACAAAACGTTCGGGCACAGATTTCAACGATGAAGCTTTTCCAGTACCTCTCGTCTCTCTGGCTTGTATGGAGAGGATATTTGTAATATTCCTAATTTTTAACAAAATTTATTAAACAGATTGGAGGTGAAGTTACTACCTGTGAGTGTCATTGGGTAGAAGCAATAATATGAACAATGTAATAAATTGTTTGTGGTTATGGAATGAATGGTTCTGAGAGGAATAGACTCGAGGAACCTGGCTGTCCGAACCATAGCAGTAAATGGTTCCTCTGGTACTTTTGAAGTGAAGAGTCAGGGTGGCATGATTGAAAAACATAAATAGATCAAATAGTATATGAAAGATATAAATAAGATTTTATATCAACATTAAATAGAACTCGGAAACAATGGATATCAATTATAACACTTTAGATTCAGGAAAGACTTCGGGGGATACTAATTTGTAAACAGACACGTAAATTTATGGAGCATGAGAGA
>NC_091156.1:1444124-1451624 GCF_040958095.1 Procambarus clarkii
TACCATAATATTCAACTATCAAGCTTTCTAATGAGAGTAATTAATGCTAGCTCCCACGTGGCCCTTGTTATATGCTTGAGTAAATGTGATTAAACCTTTTATTAAAATCGTTTTATATATATTTTTTGTTTTTTTTTAGTTTGTCTTCTTTTAAGTGGTGATATTAGGAGAGTTCACTCTTCTTGGGGTGACTCTCCCAAGATCAGAGTCATCGGGCGAGTCATTATTATGGGTTAGAGGGTTCCCGTGTATCGCCTTACCTACCTTGTCCCACCTGGCTTCTTCCGGCCCATCTGTTGCTATCTTCTTCTTCGTACCAAGGACCACATACGAAACCTGTACATCCTTTCTCAGTCACGGTGGCTGAGTTTGCATTTACTTAAAAGTTTAAGATCTCCGAAGCGCTACGAAGATGTCTATAACAATAACAACCTGGGGTTTCAGGGCTTCGGAGCGCGAAAACTGTATCGTAAATACAGACTAAGCCGCCATGTTCGAAGAAAGATGCACAGGTTTCGTAAGTGAACGAATAAATGCATGTTGAATCCTGGCCCCAGGGTATTTATTACTTCCCTACTCTGACTTAACCTACGTTAAACCTTGATTGCACTCATTTCTGTTTTACCGATCATGTGTGACAAACGATTAAACCCATAAACCATTTACATCGATAATGGTTAGCAATTATTGCAGGTTCCATAGATCACAATTATACAGAGACATTATATTGTAAATCATTGTATTTCAGAGTATGATATTTGTTCTGACTTTGATATCACTGATAGCATCAGAGAAGCTGACAGCCGCGCTCTCTAAGGATACGATATGACCCAGATGTAATTCATAATATTGTGTTATATTATCACGGTAAATTTGGTTAAACTCGGTCTGACACTTAAATTCGGTCGACCTAACACATCCACCTGATCGACCTGACACATCCGCCTGATCGGCATCATCTCACTGCTCCTCCCTCGTTCTCTAAGTGGACTTCCTGCTTGCGTGGCTCCCTCCCTCTATCTCCTCCCCCTAATCACTCCACCTTTCTATCCCGCCCATCCTCGCTAAGACCCTCTCTTTCTCCTAATCTTCCTCTCTCCCTATCTCTTGCTTCACCATCAGGAGGACATCCATCTTCAGGAAAACGAGACAAGGTGTCCTGTCCGGTGGTGACGAGAACAAATCGAGTACACACGGATGACAACAGCCAGGTCTGGGTGCTGTGGCCAGGCTTCTTCCTCGTATACGGGAGGATGAGGAGACGGACGAGACATAGTTGCAGAATTGAAGGACGAAATTGTGACGCACACACACTCAGTCCGAAAGAGCCAGAGCTCTACCCCTGCAAGCACAACTAGGTACAGCGGGGGCCTCGCAGCTGAGTGGACAGCACTCGGGAGTCGTAGTGCTAAGGGCCCGAGTTCGATTCCCGGGCGAGGCTGAAACAAATGGCCAGAGTTTCTTTCACCCTGATGTCCATGCTGTTCACCTAGTTTACCCCCTGATGCTCTGTTCACCTAGCAGAAAAATATGTACCTGGGTGTTAGACAGCCGCTTCCTGTGTATGTGTGTGTTAGAGAGAAATATATGTAGTATATATAATGGAGTATGCGAACAAGCCTGAATGGTCCCCAGGCATACATGCAACTGAAAACTCACACCCCAGAAGTGACTCGAACCCATACTGCCAGGAGCACTTTGCAACTGGTGTACAGGGCGCCTTATCCACTTCAGTTATAATAGAGTATATATATATATATATTGGTTAGAAAGGCGGGGTCCTAGACTTAATAGCTCGATTCTGCAGACACAAATAGTAAATACACGGGCAGGCAGACTCACGCCGTCTGCACCGTCTGGTGTCTGCGTCTGCGTGACATTTACCAGCAATAACTAACCAGAGCGTGGCTGGGTGATCGATACCCGCTATCTCCATCACCTTGTTTACGTCGGCGCTCAGCCAGGTGAACCTCTCACCAGTAATTATTCTATTTATTCACCTGTTGACTTCCGTGAGAGAAGGCCATTAATCCAAGTCACTGGAGATTGGACGCAGGCAAGCAAGCAGATAAGGGCCGGTTTAGATTGCTATTTATCATTTTGGTTTTAATTTAACCGTTATTGAGCAGGCGGAAATAATGTTAAATGATGGTGAAGGAGTGTTAGTGTTAGTGATGGTGACGAGGGGGGGGGGGTGTCGACGGTGGTAAGGGTGTTAACAGTGGAGGAGGGTGTTGATAGTGGTGGGGGTGGGTGTGTCGACGGTTGTGGTGGATGCTGGAATGGGGGGGGGTGCTGGGGGGCTGCTGGAACGGGGTGGTGCTGGAAGTGGAGGGGGACACTGGAAGTGGAAGAGGGAGCGCTGGAAGTGGGGGTAGGTGCTGGAAGTGGAGGGGGGGGGGGAAGTTGCTGACCTTGTAGGTAGTGTCGACGGTGACTATAGTGGTGGTCAGCGCTGCTGACGGCCCGGCTGACGGAACCCTTGGCGTTACACGCCTCAGTGAGGCCAATCTGCTTGCCTAATTTACGTACAAAAAAAATACCTGTCGGTGGGAAGAATGGGCGGGAGTTTTCGTTTGAGCCACGCGGGAAATGCGCGATTTTATCCCCCATCGGCAGCCACTCTATCTCTTTATCTATTGGCCCAGTCGAGCCCGCCCAAAGCCTGGCCTCGGCACACACGTCTACGTCGAACGCCAAGGAGAGCTCACACGCACAGGATTACCTGTCCACAGGCAAATTTTCTTAAATTAGCAAATTGGATTATCAACGTGAATTAAAAATGCAATATTAAAAAAGTCCACAAGGGTAGTTTGCAAATGACAAGAATTTAAAGAAAGTGTCGAGAATGACGTAAAAAGCTCAAGCTATTCTCACGTCGCATTTGGAACGGAATCCTTTAAAAATATGACGCATTTGTAAAATTTCAAACACCGATATACTGACGTTCTTTAGTGTATCGGCCTCAATAGGTTAGGTGGGTTGCTTGGGTTCGTACGCGTCTGGTGAGGTAAAACAGCATTTAGGAGACAATTGAGCCACCGAGGCAACACATTCTCTTAATTTGGTGCGTTGGTTACCGGAACGTATAAAACGCGACCTATTAGATGAGAGGACGAGTTGCGATGTCGATCGGGGGAAGGAGTGACGTAGATGCTTGCCGTGCTTGCTTGTGCTGGCGGCGTGAATGTTTCACGAGGTCTCCCGGTCCTTGGCTTCGTCACAGACTAAATATCACGCTATTCAGGGCTCAGACTATTTATAAAAGTGTGCGTGCTCACTCTTCCAACCACAGTGACACCGGTGCCTTGTTGTTCCCGCCGCTCACCCTGACTTGAGCACCTGAGGACGCACCCATGGTACTCACATGGTGGCCACCCGCAGGAGAGGCAAGGTGGACACCCTCAGGTGAGGGAAGGTAGACACCCTCAGGTGTGGGAAGGTAGACACCCTCAGGTGAGGGTAGGTGGTCACCCTCAGGTGAGGCAAGGTGGCCACCTCAGGTGTGCATAAGAAAATGTTGATTGGTTAGTTAACACTTGTGGTTCATTACTGACATGATCTGTTCACGTGTGTGTTTTCTAACATAACATCACCCATGAAGGCTACATCTTGAAACCATTCATTATCTTTCAGTTTATTCACATACTTTCCTCTATTGTTCCTTAAAAAATACTATTTCATTAAGGCACATCAGAATAGGTCCACAAACTCTTTGGAACTTATTTCAACCTAAGTATAATATAGTTTTTTTTGCAATTTTGTAGAAATCAGTGCATAATAGTTTACTCTATGGCAAGAAAATATTCTACTTTGTACTTCGTTTTTTATTGAGTTTTAAAGGTCAGAGCCAGTCTCATAGTTGCAAAGGTTCCATATGGCAACGTGCTGTGCCGTATTCGTTTGACTAATGCCGACCCCGATCCGACTGTGTTGGGTATATACCCAACAGAGAATACTGTGAAAATTTGGTTAGGCTAGCCCTAGCATCTGCTCTTCAATCAAGTTGGATATACATTCCAATTTATAAAGATATATATATATATATATATATATATAAATATATATATATATATATATATATATATATATATATATATATATATATATATATATATAAATATATATATATATATATATATATATATATATATATATATATATATATATATATATATATCAGTATATTTTCTTATAGGCATCTTATATGTGATAGCTTCTGCACCAGCTCTCTTGCCTTCGTTCTAACGCCTCTCTTCACCTCTCCTCTTATAATGTTTTTTTTCTCCTGTCCCTAATTTCAACTTTTCCATCTTCATATTTTATCAATTCATCCTCTTCTTCGCCTTACTACTTCCTTTCCTACCCCTTCCCAACCTCCTTTTCCGGTACGGTCTACTACCTTCCTACTTCCCGTCTTCTATCTTCTTATCCATGGCAATTTTCTCCTTCATGCTCTGCTTCCCAGTCCTTTACTCCCCCCCCCCCTCCATCTCCCATACCCCTCTGTCTCATCTTACCTCCCTCTCTCCCCTGTTTTCATCTTAACTCCCATCTCTCTCTCTCTCTCTCTCTCTCTCCCTTTATTATCTTCTTTGTTTTGTCTCTCGTCCCCTCTCTCTTCTTCATCCTATATCTCCCCTTATTTTCTCTGTCATCTGTCCCTTCTCAATTCCTCTTTTTCCCTCTTATGCTTCAACTCACCGACCTCCTTCCCCCCGTCCCAACTCACGCACCGACTCATCTTCATCTGCCCGTACGGCCTCACCTCGTGCCCTGCCCATAGGATTTGTTTTCTGCAAATCTATGGTTTTGTTTTTTGCAAATCTATGGTATGTCAATTTGGCCACAGAACCCAAACTCTGTCCACCGATCTACTTCGAAACAATGTATGAAAATGCAAATTAAGCAAATGACAAAGATATAAACACGAACACGATGAAGAATAAAATAGGTAAACAGAAAGAGAAACACAAAGGACAACAAATATAACTAGCAATACCGAAACGTCAAATTAGAGATGGGAGCCCTGAGAGATGGAAGAAAACGGAGGTGGCAATAACGATAGGGTTGTCTAGGTATTAACAGGTCAGTACATAAGGCCAACTTTTATATTTTTGCTCTGAAGCGACCGGAAAGAGTAGAGTGTAGCTTAGACCACTTATTTGCATGTGTTTACGATTATGCAAGTGTGTGTAGGACTGTGATAAGACTTGAGTGAAAGGTCTAGCTCGTTTTAATATTTCTAAAGGGAAAGATTTATGTTTGTGTATTCAGCCTACCATAAATGTACTAATCTAATTGTGTCTCTAAACATGAACGCCAACTTTTGGGACCCGCTTTTTCAGTTGTTAGTCGTTCAATGAAATGGTCTCAATCCACAAGATTTTCATCATAACTACTGTACATTTAAACAAATGTGTGGTACTACCCACGACTACTTTCTCCCAGCTTCAGATCATTCCATTGCTCAATATATTCGCATGTAAGATATGTCTCCATGCCGCCCTATGGTGAATCACTGTAGCTTCCAATCCATGACCTCTCGTTCTATTCTTGTACCTGATATATGCATTTTGTGTTATATCTTTATCAATAACCAATATAATATTATATGTCGCGATCATATCTCCTCTTTTCAGCCTTTCCAATGCGGTCAAAATTTAACTTTTTCAATATATATTCAAACTTCAAATGAGTTATGAAACTGGTCTTGTTGTATATTTCTGAACTTTTCCGAGCTTCGTCTTGTGCCGTTTTCAAATAGTGGCTTTATGCACAGGTCACAAACTCCAGTAACCATATCTCTAGTGTTTTCAAGCAGTGCGTATGGCGTTGGCGTGATAATGTTAACATGTACCTCTAGAGTACATGGTATTGTGTCTACTCTTAAATCATTTTCATTTTCTGAATCCGAAAGCTTCCTTTTCTTCACTGTGTTCTGGTCCTTACTCCCCCCTTTAAGTAGTCACCTTTCAGACAATTCTTGCAGATTGAACACTTCACACTAAAGCTCAAATAAGTCAGTCAGTCCTCTCTAGTATTCATAACCTCACTAAAATGTACTAAATTGCCCAAACCTAACCTATCCGAGGACCCACGAATAGAAAACTGAACATCACATCAATTTTGCGAGCCGCTATGAATTTTAGAACATATTATTTTGGACTTTGGGGGACCTTTACGTCAAAATACGATGTGTAATGCGAGAGAACAGGTTGTATCTTTAATAGGTTTGAGGGAAAGTTAGAGGGTAAAGAAAAGCGGAAGTTGGAGTGAAATTAGGGAGAGGAAGGAGAGTAAAATAGAGATATAAAGAGGGATGGGGATAGGAGAGGGAAAAGAATTGAGAACGTATAGATAATACATGACAAACATTCTAACTCACACACACACACACACACAAACACACACACACACACACACACACACACACACACACACACACACACACACACACACACACACACACACACACACACACACACACACACACCAACGTGAGTAAACGCTTAAAAAACAAAAAAACAAAACATTCAAACCTTCGCACCTCTACTTTTATTGAAACTATTTTTGAAACGAGGCCAGCTTCGGAGGGCGATAAACAGGGGAGGAGTTGGCGGGGCCCATCTAAATGTTAAAGCAAATGTCGGAATCCAGTGTCCATTACCTTAACTGCACAGTGCCGCCGCTCCGCTCTCTCGGCCACGTCTAGGGAACAACGGCCGAGAAGCGAAGATCAAGGGGCCAGAGGTCAAGAAATAAAGGTCATGGGGGGTCAAGGACTGAGAGTAAAGAGTCGAGAAGTGAAGATCATTAGTCGAGGAGAATAGGTCATGGGTCGAGTAGTGGAGGTAAAGGGCCGAGAAGGGAAGTGAAGGGTCGAACGTCACTGGCAAAGGATTACAGGAAGGAGGAAGAACCAGGATCAGAAACATGATATATAACTGATACAAATCACTACAATTCTGAGGGTAATGACCAAGTGTACACCAGTTTATATTGACACTAACAATAGACGTTTTAATAGACAAAGCTTTATATTTTAAGCTGTAATATATATATTTGTAAATAACCATATTAACAATGATCACATTAACAATGACCGTATTAACAACGACCACATTAACAATAATAACATTAACAACGACCTCATTAACAACGACCACATTAACAATGATCACATTAACAACGACCACATTAACAACGACCACATTAACAACGACCACATTAACAACGACCACATTAACAACGACCACATTAACAACGACCACATTAACAACGACCACATTAACAACGACCACATTAACAACGACCACATTAACAACGACCACATTAACAAAGACCACATTAACAAAGACCACATTAACAAAGACCACATTAACAACGACCACATTAACAACGACCACATTAACAACGACCACATTAACAATGATCATAACGTCCTTCAGAGCAACGCGAACATATAACATGCTAGCATCCAACCCACTAAAACCCATC